>NC_053023.1:407515681-407705032 GCF_003073215.2 Triticum urartu
CGGAGTGCGAAGCGTGCTACTACGAGTCTCTAGGTTTCACGGATCATCAGCAAGGCAAGTAACACTTTGATCATACCTTTTTATTACCCAGTTTTATTGCATTAGATCAATCCTCAAACAATTGCATGGCTAGGATTTGATTAACTTGTGGGTTTTGGGAAGTAGATGAGGTAGTACCTATTCGCCTGCTTATTATCATACCTATGGGAGTTACGTCTACGTCGCTTATATTGCTATGCTATGCTAGTAGACGTGGATTGGGTTTGAGTGTATTCATGACAGATGTGAGTTTGTTAATTAATGGTTCAACTTAAGGTGGAAACTTTAATACACATCTGGGTGGATTGCTTGTGGGCACCTGGAGAATCCAGTGTTGTCCTAGGATATCCCGGAGGACCCGTGTGATCATCCTACGGCCCGCCACCCAGGCTTGAAGGGATCATAAGATTATTCATGCTAGAAACTTCCATGTGCAGCCACAAGCCATTATGGGCTCTGGCATAGTTGAGTAAGTTGCGTGAAGCTCTTGAAGAGGTAGACTAGCAGATGTAGTGGGTTGTAGGTGGTACTGTCTATCTAGAGTAGAGAGTTAATGCTTCAGAAAGACTGTGTCTCGAATCTCCGACCATGGATGTATTCGAGTCCTTTTGGGAAAAGTGTGCAAACCTCTGCAGAGTGAATAAACTAATCATGGTTAGTCGTGTCTCCGGTTATGGACGTTTTGAGTATCTAGTTCTTGGATTATTATGTTGATCTCATCACCCTTATTATAATTTGATTGCGTTTAATGATGATGCTTAATTGGGATTGAGTTGGAGGAACCTTCTCAATGTTTAACAACCACCATGATAGTTAAATAAAATTTATTCCTTTGTTGTAGGGAAAAATTGGCTTTATGCAAAACTGTAACCGTAGAGCTTACCCCCAGCCAAATATGCATGTAGTGATAGCAACTATTCTGTTCATTACTCTCTTGTGTTACATTGCCAGCATATTCCATGTGTTGACCCGTTTCGGGCTACAACGTTCATGTTGTAGACTTTTCAAACGACGAGTAAGTAGCCATAGGTCGTTGTCTTTCACTCAGTGATGCCGTTGGAGTTGATGGACTCATTTTATCTTCCAAGCCTTCCGTTGTTCTCGTTTTAGATGACCTTAAGCCATATTTATTGTAATAAGTTCTCTTTTGAGACATTCGATGTAATAAGTGTGTGATTGCTACTCTGTTATAAATCCTCAAGTACTGTGTGTGTCAGCATTACCGATCCAGGGATGACACTGATGCACAGAGATCAGACTGTTTGAGGTCTGGTCGCTACAAGATGGTATCAGAGCACACGCTGACTGTAGGACACGACCACTAAGCTAAAACCCCTAGATCACTACTCTCTTCTCATTTCTGACTCCTCTCCCTTTTTCTACCCTTTAGGATGGCGGATGCAAGGAACAAGTTCACTCAACCGGATGAAGATACACCTTTTGGACGACACTTAAAGGAAGTTACTAGATACCTGAACATCGGAATACTAAGCTTCACCAGGATCTACAATGCCACTTCATGCCAGTCACATCGGAATACTAAGCTTCACCAGGATCTACAATACCTGAACATCGGAATACTAAGCTTCACCAGGAGTGTTGGATGATTCGAGTTCAAGTTCCAGGAAGGCCGTTCATGCCAGTCACTGAGCCCATAGAGTTTTCCTTTGATGCACCAACCTGGAGTCTAGGAAAGAGCATGGCAGCCCACATCACCATGGGACGCATTGGAGAAGTTTACCACAAGGATCTCAAGGATACTATCTACTAGATTTTTGGGCGCCGAGATGAGCAATGGGAGATGATCAGCACCAGGAAGGATAGATCTATTGCATCTTTCATCCAGGAGTTAAACCAGCACATTCGTCGCCAAGAGGACCAGATGTGCGCAGGCATGATAGATCTGAAGAAGGCAATGACCAGGATCACGGAGCTGGAGGAAGAACTCAAGTCTACATGCGATGGATACGAGGAGGAAATGACGATACTAGTGGAGAAGAATGACGATCTGACAAGGAAGCTAGGAGTATTCATAGGAGACCCCGCGCTAGGAGGAGAAGACGACGATTCCACTTTCCCAAAGAACTACATCATCATCGACGACACCGACTCGGACCCCGACAATAGTGATGATGACTTTGTTGATGAAGCTGGAGCAGATATTATGGAGTCTTCCATCGACCAATTTTTCTAGTTGACCACCATACCAGTAGTAGTATTTCCCCCATGTATATAGCTTAGTCCGAGCACTTTTGTATGGATAGTTAGACCGATTGTATGCCTTGTTTGAATTGATTGAAGTGATATGTTTGTGTTTGTCTCATGTGCATATGGGTAGTGTTTCCCCCCTAGACCTCATTCTATTCTGTTTTCTCATCTTTTCTAAACCAATCAGATGCCTCCAAGATGCGACAATGGATTTGCTTTCCCACCGGAGCTCACTCAGTTGATCCAGTAGTAGAATGCATTGATGCAGATACTAGCCTAGAATCAGAATAAGGGGAAAAACAGCAGCAGCAGCAACAACAACAACAACAACAACAACAACCCACCACCACCACCTGTTGATCACTTAGCCCGTTTTCTAAGGCTGAATCCGCCGGTGTTCTCCAGTAGCACCGAGCCGATAGTTGCAGATGATTGGCTCCACAAGATTGGAAGGGAGTTGACCACTGTAGGTGCACATATGCGGAGAGAGTGCGTTTTGCCGCACATCATCTTGATGGACCCGCAACATCATGGTGGGAGAATTTCACAGCCACTTACCCTATCGACATTGTTACGTGGGACCAGTTTCAGTAGGCTTTTCGCACTGCCCATGTATCAGTAGGAGCTATGGCCATGAAGAAGCGCAAGTTTCGCAACTTACGCCAAGGAGGACGCACCGTTGGCCAGTATGTGGATTACTTTAGTAAGCTAGCATGTTATGCCCCAGATGTCGTTGCTACGGATGCAGCTAAACAGGAGAAGTTTCTGGAAGGACTGAATGATGAGCTGAGCATGCAGTTGATGGCGGCAACTTTTAATAACTACCAGGAGTTGGTAGATAGAGCTCTCATGATTGAAGGGAAACAGCAGCAGATTGAGAACCACAAGAGGAAGTATGGACAAGGGAAGTATAATTCTGGAGCTCAGTAGAGGCCCCGTTTTACCCCGAACTCGGGAGTGCCCCTTCAACATAACCATGGAGGTCACAACCACAATGGAGGGATTTCGCACAATCATAGTGGCCCCAGGAGTGGGAATGGTAATGGAAGAAGCAACGGTCAGAACCGTTCCAACCCCGCAACGCCTGCTAAGAAGGATCTAAGTCACATTACTTGTTTCAAGTGCGGGGAGAATGGACATTATGCCACGGAGTGTTCTGAAGCAAAGCATGGCAATGGAAATGGAAGCTCTGGAAATAAGCCCAACCCTTTCAACAGGGGACACGTGAACCACGTGAACGTGGAGGAGGTTGAAGCGCAACCGGATGGAGTAATAGGTAAGTTTATGGTTAAGTCATTTACTACAATCGTTCTTTTTGATACTAGTGCATCGCATTCATACATATCAAGGGGATTTGTGGATATGTTTAAACTGCCAACCCAAGCCCTTAGGACACCCATGTTAGTAACCTCGCCAGGAGTAGAGTATATGGCTAGCCTATGGTGTGATCGGTTACCATTAAGGATTGGTAGCTACGTGTTCGCCTCAGACATAATAGTATTGGAGTCACAAGGACTGGATGTGATATTAGGCATGGATTGGTTATCGAATATGGAGGGAACATTGACTGCGCTAGTAAGTCGATTATGCTTACCACCCCAGAAGGAATAAGGATCAAGTATGTATCCCGGCATGTGCCGAATAGGACTCAAGTGAATTCCTTATCAGGAGTTGTACAAGAGGAAGTACCAGTGGTGAAGGATTTCCCGGATGTATTTCCAAAAGAGTTGCCAGGCATGCCACCGGATAGAGACATTGAGTTTTTGATTGAGCTTTTTCCAGGCACAGGGCCAATATCTAAGAGACCGTACAGGATGCCCGCTAAGGATTTATAGGAAATTAAGAAGCAGATAAATGAGTTACTGGATAAAGGCTATATTCGCCCAAGCTCGTCACCTTGGGGATCACCAGTGCTTCTAGTGGAGCAGAAGGATGGATCGTTGAGGATGGTTGTTGATTACCGTGGATTAAATGAGGTGACGATCAAGAACAAGTACCCACTGCCGATGATCAATGATTTGTTTGACCAGCTTCAAGGAGCTAAGGTGTTTTCCAAGATCGATCTGCGATCAGGGTACCACCAGCTGAAGATTCAAGAGCAGGATATACCTAAGACAACTTTTACCACAAGGTACGGGCTATATGAGTATACCGTTATGTCATTTGGTCTGACTAACACACCTGCCTATTTTATGAACATGATGAACAAGGTGTTTATGGAGTTTTTGGATAAGTTCATCATGGTGTTCATTGACGATATTATGGTCTACTCGAAGAATGAAGAGGAGCATAAGGAGCATTTGCGTTTGGTACTTGGGAAGCTCAGAGAACATCAGCTATATGCCAAGTTCAGCAAGTGTGAGTTTTGGTTGAAGGAAGTTGGATTCGTCGAACATGTTATATCCGGAGAAGGAATAGCCGTAGACCCTACCAAGGTTGTCACTGTGACAAATTGGGAAGGACCCACGTCAGTTGGAGAGATCCGGAGTTCTCTTGGACTCGCAGGATACTACAGGAGGTTCATTGAAAATTTCTCGAAGATTGCAAAGCCCATGACGGAGTTGTTGAAGAAGGACACCAACTTCAAATGGACTGAGGAATGTGAGGCCAGTTTTCAAGAGTTGAAGAAACGCTTGGTTATAGCTCCTGTGTTGATTCTCCCAGATCAACGCAAGGATTACCGGGTGTATTGCGACGCTTCTCGTCAAGGACTTGGAGCAGTGCTTATGCAGGAGGTAAGAGTTGTCTCATATGCCTCACGACAGCTTAAACCCCATGAGTTGAATTATGCTACCCATGATTTGGAGTTAGCAGCCGTAGTGCATGCGTTGAAGACATGGAGACATTTTCTAATCGGAAACCATTGTGAGGTGTACATGGATCACAAGAGTTTGAAGTATATCTTCACGCAGAAGGAGTTGAATCTCAGGCAGAGGAGATGGTTGGAGCTCATTAAGGAATATGATATGAAGTTGCATTATCATCCCGGAAAGGCTAACGTAGTAGCCGATGCGCTGAGCCGCAAGAGTCATGTCAACACACTCATGACCGGAGGATTACCCAAGGAGTTAGCAGAGGATCTTCGTGAGCTATGTTTGGAAATAGTTCCGAGAGCTTATGTAGCATCATTGGAGATTCCGTCTACTTTGATGGATAAGATCTGAGAAGCTCAGAAGACGGACAAGGAGATTGCCGAGATAAAGGAAAGAATGAGCAAAGGAAAGGCTAAAGGTTTTTGTGAGGATGAGCACGATACCTTATGGTTTGAGGACCACGTTTATGTGCCTAATGATCTAGAGATCAGGAAGTTGATTCTGCAAGAGGCCCATGATTCGCCGTATTCGATTCACCCAAGAAATACCAAGATGTATCTGGATTTGAAGGATAGTTTCTGGTGGACCGGAATGAAGAAGGACATTGCGGAGTATGTAGCAGTTTGTGATGTATGTCAGAGAGTGAAGGCCGAACATCAGAAGCCAGCTGGATTGTTACAGCCATTATCGATACCCGAATGGAACTGCGATAAACTAGGCATGGACTTTATCACGGGATTTCCCAGGACTCGTTCAGGCTATGAATCGATATGGGTTGTAGTCGATCGTTTGACGAAGGTAGCACATTTCATCCCAGTTAAGACCACTTACACCAGTACTAAGTTGGCAAAGATATATATGATCAGGATCGTATGTCTGCATGGAGTTCCGAGGACCATTGTATCAGATAGAGGAACCCAATTTACCTCAAAGTTTTGGAATCAGTTGCATGAGACTTTGGGAACTAGGCTAGAGTTCAGTACAGCTTTTCACCCGCAGACAGATGGACAGACTGAGAGAGTCAATCAGATTCTGGAGGACATGTTGAGAGCTTGTGCGCTAGACTATGGATCTATTTTTGATGACAATTTGCCATATGCAGAGTTCTCTTACAACAACAACTATCAAGCCAGTTTGAAGATGGCCCCTTTCTAAGCATTGTACGGAAGGAGATGCAGGACACCGTTGTTATGGGATGAAGTTGGAGATCATCAGTTGTTTGGACCAGATTTAATTAAAGAGTCTGAAGAGAAGGTTAAACTGATTCGCGATAGACTCAGGGTAGCCCAGTCCAGGCAGAAGAGCTATGCGGATTCTAAATGCAAGGACACAGTTTACGAAGTCGGATACAAAGTGTACCTTCGTGTATCACCACTTTGAGGAGTGAAGCGTTTTGGAGTTAAGGGAAAGTTAGCACCACGTTTTGTGGGACCCTACAAGGTTTTGGAACATATGGGAGAAGTTGCTTACAAGTTGGAATTGCCCGAAGGATTGTCAGGAGTTCACGATGTGTTCCACGTTTCTCAGTTGAAGAAGTGCCACGCAGAGATGGCTGATATTCCTCTGAGAGATACAGTGCCACAGGAAGCACTTCAGTTGGATAGAGATTTGACCTACGAGGAGAAACCAGTGAAGATTCTCGAGTTTGCCAGCCAAGTCACACGCAACAAGGTTATCAAGTTCTGCAAAGTTCAGTGGAGCCACCATACCGAGGATGAAGCCACCTGGGAATGAGAGGAAGACCTACGGACAGATCACCCTCACCTATTTTCTAGCCAACCCGAGTCTTGAGGGCGAGATTCATCTTAAGGGGTGTAGGTTTGTAACATCCCAAATTTTCAATTTGGAATGTTATACATTAAATCATCATTATATATCATATTTTATTGCATTTTGGCTTGATCCTAGAAAATTCCACGCAACTCAAGGACCAACGGAGAGAGTTGGGGATTTCATAATTTTCATATTTGAGTTTTCTCAAATTTTGAAAAGAGGATCGATTGATTCTAATTATTTTCTCTTCGAATATTTCTTTTATGAAAAATAAAAGAGAGGGGACAAAATGAATTCCTCAAAATAAAGAAATATTGGAGATTTAATATTAAAATCAAATAATAATTTTATTTGGAGTTTTATTGCTATTTTGTTTGAATTAGGAAAAATATGCATTTTTCAAAATTGCATTATAGGCCCATATAAATGTTCACCTTGTCCGCTATATTTTTAGAGGACGGGGAAAATTTATTTCAGGATTTTTGGAGTCCGTTTAGTATTTCTTTTCCTTGTTTTTCTGCGCGGATTTTTTTAAAAGTCAACCGACTTAGTCGGGCCATACCCGACTAGGACTTCCGCCGCCCAGGCTTTATAAGCCGCCCTGCCGATCCCGCAGCCCACCCTAGCCCAACCGCCGTTGCCACCGAACCCAAACCCTAACCCGCGACTGTGCCGCCGCCGCCGGACGCCGCCGACACCAGACGCCACCGACCCCGCCGCCAGAGTTGACCGCCGCCGCCGCCGCCACGCGAACCGAGGTAGCCGCCGGTTTTCGTCAGAAAACCATGCGGTTTTTTAGAAACCCCGGTTATTTTTTAAATCGGTTTTGTTTTTTTCTTTTCCGATTTAGTTATTTAGCGAACACCCATTCGTACGATCGTTTTAACAAACGGTTTTCACTTCTAAACGCAGACAGCGAACGTTCGTTCGCTAGCCTGTTCGTCAGTTTTTCTTTTTCCAGGGTTTTTCCGCAATTATTTTCGATCGTGATTTCTGACCCGATTTTCGTTTTAGTTTATCTTTTCACTCGTGTAATGGAATCAGGCGATTCAAGCGCCTAGATCTTCGTCTCGAAGTGTGACGCCCCAAGACCGATGCGCCAGGTGTCTTCTAGTTATTCACCGTCGTTGCCATGTCTTTTGCATGCATGTTGCATTTCGTAATGTCATCATGTGCATTGCATCATCATGTTTTCAAAACTTGCATCTGTCCCGGTCTCCCTGTTCCTTCCGTTGTCTGTTCTGAGTCCAGACACACTTGCACGCGCCCGAGGCACGTCCGAAATATTATTTTATAAGTGGCCGGAAAATGTTCTCGGAATGGGATGAAAGTTGGCGTGCGGTGTTTTTTTGTTGTCAATAGAACACCTACCAAGTTTCATCGCATTCGGAATCCATTTGACGCCCCAACAGATAACTATAGCGGCAGTATAGCCGGTCTTTTCGTCGAATGTTTTCGGTCTCCGGAAATAGTCGCCGGGCCTTCTCTCTTCTCTTTTCTCAGTCTGAGGCCTTCCGCACAGTCCACTACCTACCGCCAGGCCCAACCTAATCTCTCTCGTCAGACCATGGCCCCCCTCGCGCGCGTCCGAAAGTTGTCCCGAACCCGACCCGGACTGTCGCCACTGTTGTGTCCGGATCATCCCCAAACATCTACAAAACGTCTCCGTTTTCTTATTTGGGCTCCCTAGCCTATTTTTCCCGAGCGTCCGATTACGATCGGAGGGACGGATTAGCCCCTAACTAAATCCAGTACTATATATATAGACCAATCCCTAGGCAGCAACCCTAAAATCTAGGTCTTTTGTCCCCCCTCAGCCGCCGCCACACTCCACCAAATCCACATCGGGATCCTCCCTGATCCCCTCGTCCACCTCCTCCAATCCCGCAGCCTCCTCCCGATCCACCAACCAGTCTCCTCCAAATCCTCCTCCCTGCCTCGATCTGGCCCGAGGTCCCGTGCCTCCTGTTCGTCCATCCCCGCCGGACCTCGCAATCCCGAACCCCTCGGCCTAAGCGCTCCTCCACCTCACGATCCCGCCGCCGCAAACGAACCTCGCCGCCGGTGAGCACCAGCATGAACCCGGGCTGTTCAACTCTCTTTCTTCCTCCCCTCTCTCTTTTATTCCTCGCTCTCCCTAATCTCTCCAGCCCTCTCTCTGTCTTGGTTTAATAGGAAGGATGAGGGAGCTCGTCCATGGCGCCCGAGGCATGGAATTTTCGCTCCGTTAGCTGGATCCATCCACCGCTGCCCTGAACTGAACCCCCCTCCCACTTCGAGATCCGGCGATCCCTACCAGGTCACGGCGCCCCTACCCTCCATCTCACCCTGCTACTCCCTCTCACATCCCTCTCTCTGTACTAGGACGCCGCCACCATGGCCTCAACTCTCCGCCCGCCTCCACCCACATCCTCCACTGGATCCGCCGGACCCCCATCGCCACGCCAAGTCCTGCTGCCGGTGATGTCGTTGCTTTACTTCCCGGCGCTGCTCGAGAGCGAGCCCTGCCCAACGCCTAATCCTGCGGGGCGCGGCTCTGCTTCGTTCGAGCGGAGGAAGACACCTCCAGGTTCGCGTCGCCTGGACCTGCCTCCTCTTTGTGGGCCTCTACACCGTACGCGCCGCGGCCCAACTACTTCCATGCCTCTCCAGCTAGATCCCGAGGCCCAGCAGCGCCCGGCCCGCTTCTTCCACCAACCGGGCCAAGCCCCAGTGTGAGCACCACCCTTCCACTGTTGGGCCAGCCAGTTTCGACCCATAAGGTTTTTTTCTAGATCTGCGATTTTAGCAATTTTCCAGAGAGTGGCAGTTTTACAGAAAAGTCCCCCTAGTTCATGCATTTAATAACTCACTAACCGTGCATCGGATTAAAACAAACTTAATATGAAACTTGCTTAGAATTTCATCTAGCTTAATAATATGCAACTTTCATCCATGTTAAAAATGTTTAAATTGCTGTTTGTTTAAGTTTTGCTTAATTGCCATGTTAAAATGATTTATTTCATAACTAAATAACCGTAACTCGGATTTTAATAAACCTTATATGTAAATGGGGTAGAAAAATGCCTAGTTTAACATGATGCACTAACCTAGCATGTTTAACAACTCTAAAATTATGTTTAGGGTAGAACAGTAACAAACCTAATATATGCATATGAGGAGTTTCCGGACTTGTTGTTTTGTTGTTCCGGCCTCATTTAAACTTGCCTAGATTAGATAGTTTCATCATGTGACACCTCTTGCCATGCTAACAACATTTAATCTTGTTGGGTACCTAAACGAGAGAGAACTAAATAATTGATGTGGTGTTTTGTCAATATGCAACGGAGTTGCATATTAAGCTCCACTTAATTTGTAGGATTGCTTGTGCACTTTGCCATGCCATGTATCTTTAAACTGGACATGCATCATATTTAGTTGTGCATCATGCCATGTTTATGTGGTGGTTGTTTACTATGTTGTTTGCTTTTTTCCGGTGTTGCTTCTTCGGGTTGGTTCCGATAACGTTTTGTTTGTGAGGAACCGTTCGACTATGCCCGTTTGTCTCCTTCATGGACTCGTTCTTCTTCCTTGCGGGATTTCAGGCAAGATGACCATACCCTCGAAATCACTTCTATCTTTGCTTGCTAGATGCTCGCTCTATTGCTATACCTATGCTGCGATACCTACCACTTGCTTATCATGCCTCCCATGTTGTTAAACCAAGCCTCTAACCCACCTTGTCCTAGCAAACCTTTGTTTGGCTATGTTACCGCTTTGCTCAGCCCCTCTTATAGCGTTGTTAGTTGTAGGTGAAGATTGGAGCTTGTCCCATGTTGGAACATGGATATTTTGTTGGGATATCACAATATTTTTTTAATTAATGCATCCATATACTTGGTAAAGGGTGGAAGGCTCGGCCTTATGCCTGGTGTTTTGTTCCACTCTTGCCACCCTAGTTTCTGTCATATCGGTGTTATGTTCCCGGATTTTGCATTCCTTACGCGGTTGGGTTATAATGGGAACCCCTTGACAATTCGCCTTGAATAAAACTCCCCCAGCAAGGCCCAACATTGGTTTTACCATTTGCCACCTAGCCTTTTCTTTCCCTTGAGTTGGCCGGCTCAAGGGTCATCTTATTTTAACCCCCCCCCCCTGGGCCAGTGCTTCTCTAAGTGTTGGTCCAACTGAGCGATGTCCGAGGCTACCAGGGGCAACTCTGGGCTGGCTTACCCGACGTCTGGCTCGTCCGGTGTGCCCTGATAATGAGATATGTGCAGCTCCTATCAGGATTTGTCGGCACATCTGGGTGGCTTTGCTGGTCTTGTTTTATCATTGTCGAAATGTCTTGTAACCGGGATTCCGAGCCTGATCGGGTCTTCCCGCTAGAAGGAATATCCTTCATTGACCGTGAGAGCTTGTGATGGGCTAAGTTGGGACACCCCTGCAGGGATTGAACTTTCGAAAGCCATGCCCGCGGTTATGGGCAGATGGGAATTTGTTAATGTCCGGTTGTAGAAAACCTGAAGTTGACCTTAATTAAAATGCACCAACCGCATGTGTAACCATGATGGTCTCTTTCGGGCGGAGTCCGGGAAGTGAACACGGTGTTGGAGTTATGCTTGACGTAGGTTGCTCTAGGATCACTTCTTGATCATAGTTTCTCGAGCGTGCTTTGCCTTCTCTTCTCGCTCTCTTTTGCGTATATGTTAGCCACCAAATATGCTAGTCGCTTGCTGCAGCTCCACCTCATACCTTTACCTTACCCATAAGCTTAAATAGTCTTGATCGCGAGGGTGTGAGATTGCTGAGTCCCCGTGACTCACGGATACTTCCAAAACCAGTTTGTAGGTGTCGATGTTACCGAGCAGGTGACGCAACCAAGCTCAAGGAGGAGCCCGATGAAGATCTTGTCCTTTGTGTTGTTTCGTTCTAGTTGATCAGTAGTGGAGCCCAGTTGGGGTCGATCGGGGATCTGTGTAGCATTTGGGGTAGTCTTCTTTTATTTTGGCTCCGTAGTTGGGCCTTGATTGTATTTGAATGATGTAATGCTTTATTCATGTATTGTGTGAAGTGGTGATTGTAAGACAACTATGTATCTCTGTCCCTGATGTATTACATGGGTTGTGTGATGATTACCTCACTTGCGACATTGCTTTCATTGCGGTTATGCCTCTAAGTCGTGCTTCGACACGTGGGAGATATAGCCGCATCGAGGGCGTTACACGAAGCCCTCTTTCTGTTTAACCAACTTGAACAAGATTTTGCTACTATAAAATTTGACTTAAGCGCAAATTAGTAAACGGATCTTGTTTCTTTCGCAGTTTTAGTTTCGTTGCTTCATTTGATTTTATTCTTTTTGCAAACCGGAGCTCTTAAGTTGAAATTTCTGGTCAGATTTCTTATTTGAGTTTTACCCGTGCTTATAGTTGAGTGCTTATTGTATGCTTGTTTGTTTTTGATAGAGTAACCGGAGTGCGAAGCGTGCTACTACGAGTCTCTAGGTTTCACGGATCATCAGCAAGGCAAGTAACACTTTGATCATACCTTTTTATTACCCAGTTTTATTGCATTAGATCAATCCTCAAACAATTGCATGGCTAGGATTTGATTAACTTGTGGGTTTTGGGAAGTAGATGAGGTAGTACCTATTCGCCTGCTTATTATCATACCTATGGGAGTTACGTCTACGTCGCTTATATTGCTATGCTATGCTAGTAGACGTGGATTGGGTTTGAGTGTATTCATGACAGATGTGAGTTTGTTAATTAATGGTTCAACTTAAGGTGGAAACTTTAATACACATCTGGGTGGATTGCTTGTGGGCACCTGGAGAATCCAGTGTTGTCCTAGGATATCCCGGAGGACCCGTGTGATCATCCTACGGCCCGCCACCCAGGCTTGAAGGGATCATAAGATTATTCATGCTAGAAACTTCTGTGTGCAGCCACAAGCCATTATGGGCTCTGGCATAGTTGAGTAAGTTGCGTGAAGCTCTTGAAGAGGTAGACTAGCAGATGTAGTGGGTTGTAGGTGGTACTGTCTATCTAGAGTAGAGAGTTAATGCTTTAGAAAGAATGTGTCTCGAATCTCCGACCGTGGATGTATTCGAGTCTTGTGGGGAAAAGTGCGCAAACCTTTGCAGATTGTATAAACTAATCATGGTTAGCCGTGTCCCCGGTTATGGATGTTTTGAGTATCTAGTTCTTGGATTATTATGTTGGTCCCATCACCCTTATTATAATTTGATTGGGTTTAATGATGATGCTTAATTGGGATTGAGTTGGAGGAACCTGCTCAATGTTTAATAACCACCATGATAGTTAAATAAAATTTATTCCTTTGTTGTAGGGAAAAATTGGCTTTATGCAAAACTTTAACCGTAGAGCTTACCGCCAGCCAAATATGCATGTAGTGATAGCAACTGTTTTGTTCATTACTCTCTTGTGTTACATTGCCAGTATATTCCATGTGCTGGCCCGTTTCGGGCTGCAACGTTCATGTTGCAGACTTTTCAGACGACGAGTAAGGAGCCATAGGTCGTTGTCTTTCACTCAGTGATGCCGTTGGAGTTGATGGACTCATTTTATCTTCCAAGCCTTCCGCTGTTACCATTTTAGATGGCCTTAAGCCATATTTATTGTAATAAGTTCTCTTTTGAGGCATTCGGTGTAATAAGTGTGTGATTGCTACTCTGTTATAAATCCTCAAGTACTGTGCGTGTCAGCATTACCGATCCAGGGATGACACTGATGCACTGAGATCAAACTGTTTGAGGTTTGGTCGCTACAACCAAATGGGCTGAACATGGGTGGGAACCAGCCCCCCTAGTGGGCTGGTACACTCCCGAAGGGGCCCAAGCCGCGTGGGGTTAAAGCCCTAGGGGTGTTGGGGAACGTAGCATGCAATTTCAAAAAAATTCCTACGATCATGCAATATCTATCTAGGAGATGCATAGCAACAAGAGGGGAGGAGTGTGTCCACGTACCGTCGTAGACCAATAGCGGAAGCCTCAGTTTAACGCGGTTGATGTAGTCGAACGTCTTCGCGATTCAACCGATAAAGTACCAAACGTACGACACCTCCGAGTTCAGCACACGTTCAACTTGATGACGTCCCTCAAACTCTTGATCCAGCAGAGGGTCGAGGGAGAGTTTCGTCAGCACGACGACATGGTGAAGGTGATGGTGATGTGATCCGTGCAGGGCTTCGCCTAAGCACTATGTGAATATGACCGGATGAGTAAACCATGGAGAGAGACGCCGCACACGACTTGGAACAATTGGTGTGTCTCCAAGGGGTGCCATGCCCACATATATAAAGGAGGGAGGGGAGGAGTCCGGCCACCAGGGGCGCACCAAGGGGTGGAGTCCTACAAGGACTCCAATCCTAGTAGGATTGGGCCCCCCTTTTTTCCTTCTCGTGGAGGGGGGAAGAGGGAAGGGAGAGGGAAGAGGAGAAGGAAAGGGGGCGCGCCCCCTCCCCTAGTCCAATTCGGACTCCCTATGGGAGGGGGCGGCCACCCCTTGTGGGCTGCCTCCCCTCTCCCCTATGAACCATTCTGAAACCATTCCAGTGTCCGAATATCATCGCCCAATATACCAATCTTTACCTCTCTACCATTTAAAGACTCCTCGTCATGTCCATGATCTCATCCGGGACTCTTAACAAACTTCGGTCACCAAAACACCTAACTCATAATACAAATCGTCATCGAACGTTAAGCGTGCGGACCCTATGGGTTCGAGAACTATGTATACATGACCGAGACACATCTCCGATCAATAACCAACAACGGAACCTGGATGCTCATATTGGTTCCTACATATTCTACGAAGATCTTTATCGGTCAAACCGCAATAACAAGATACGTTATTCCCTTTGTCATTGGTATGTTACTTGCCCGAGATTCGATCGTTGGTATCCTCATACCTAGTTCAATCTCGTTACCGGCAAGTCTCTTTACTCGTTCCGTAATGCATCATCCCGCAACTAACTCATTAGTCACATTGCTTGCAAGGCTTATAGTGATGTGCATTATCGAGACGGACTAGAGATACCTCTCCGATACTCGGAGCGACAAATCCTAATCTCGATCTATGCCAACCCAACAAACACCTTTAGAGACACCTGTAGAGCATCTCTATAATCACCCAGTTACGTTGTGACGTTTGATAGCACACAAAGTGCTTCTCCGGTATTCGGGAGTTGCATAATCTCATAGTCAGAGGAATATGTATAAGTGATGAAGAAAGTAATAGCAATAAAACTTAACGATCATTATGCTAAGCTAACAGATGGGTCTTATCCATCACATCATTCTCTAATGATGTGATCCCGTTCATCAAATGACAACAAATGTCTATGGTTAGGAAACTTAACCATCTTTGATTAACGAGCTAGTAAAGTAGAGGCATACTAGGGACACTTTGTTTTGTCTATGTATTCACACAAGTATCAAGTTTTCGGTTAATACAATTCTAGCATGATGAATAATAAACATTTATCATGATATAAGGAAATATAAATAACAACTTTATTATTTCCTCTAGGGCATATTTTCTTCAGTCTCCCACTTGCACTAGAGTCAATAATCTAGATTACAGTGTAATGATTCTAACACCCATGGAGTCTTGGTGCTATTCAGATCCGTATGTATTTTTCTAATCTCTATGTCTCCCTCCTTGACTTGATCGCGGATGGAATTGAAGCGTCTCTTGATGTGTTTGGTTCTCTTGTGAAATCTGGATGGCTGAGTCATAGGGAACGACTCTCATTTTCACTCTATCTTCTGCAGTGGTCGGGCATTGAGTCTGAATCAACTTCACACCTTGTAACACAGGCAAGAACCCTTTCTTTGACTAGTCCATTTTGAAATTCTTCAAAATTTTATCAAGTTATGTGCTTTGTGAAAGTCCAATTAAGCGTTTTGATCTATATCTATAGATCTTGATGCCCAATATGTAAGCACCTTCATCGAGGTCTTTCATTGAAAAATTCTTGTTCAAGTATCGTTTTCTGCTATCAAAAATTCTGTATTATTTCCAATCAACAATATGTCATCCACATATAATATTAGAAATGATACAGAGCTCCCACTCACTTCCTTGTAAATACAGGCTTCTCCAAAAGTCTGTATAAAACCATATGCTTTGATCACACTATCAAAGAGTATATTCCAACTCTGAGAGGCTTGCACCAGTCCATAAATGGGTCACTGGAGCTTGCACACTTTGTTAGCACCTTTAGGATTGACAAACCTTCTGCTTGCATCATATACAACTCTTCTTTAGGAAATCCATTAGGGAATGCAGTTTTGACATGCATTTGCCAAATTTCATAATCATAAAATGTGGCAATTGCTATCATGATTTGGACAGACTTAAGCATCGCTACGGGTGAGAAGGACTCATCAGAGTGAACTCCTTGAACTTGTCGAAAACCTTTTGCAACAAGTCGAGCTTTGTAGACAGTAACATTACCATCAACATCAGTCTTCTTCTTGAAGATCCATTTATTTTCTATGGCATGCCGATCATCGGGCAAGTTAAACAAAGTCCACACTTTGTTCTCATACATGGATACCATTTCAGATTTCATGGCCTCAAGCCATTTCGCGGAATCTGGGCTCATCATCGCTTCCTCATAGTTCGTAGGTTCGTCATGGTCTAGTAACATGACTTACAGAACATGATTACCGTACCACTTTGGTGTGGAACGTACTATGGTTGACCCATTTTTTTCTGTCCCTTATCTTTCTTTCATAAAAAGGAATCAATGGCTCGGCTAGATGGAATAATCGAGCTAGAATGAAAACTTCATTCTCGATTATACGAGAATTTTTATGAAAGCATTTCATTTGCTTCTCTTCAATGGAAGTTACGAGGTTTGGTAGTAACTTGATCTGAAGTTTCATGATCATCATCATTAACTTCCTCACTAACTGGTGTAGGCATCACTGGAACTGATTTCTGTGATGAACTACTTTCGAATTCAAGAGAAGGTACAACTACCTCATCAAGTTATACTTTCCTCCCACTCACTTCTTTCGAGAGAAACTCCTTCTCTAGAAAGGATCCATTCTTAGCAACGAATATCTTGCCTTCATATCTATGATAGAAGGTGTACCCAATTGTTTCTTTTGGGTATCCTATGAAGACGCATTTCTCCGATTTGGGTTCTAGCTTATCAGGCTGAAGCTTTTTCACATAAGCATCGCAACCCCAAACTTTAAGAAACGACAACTTAGGTTTCTTGCCATAACACAGTTCATATGGTGTCATCTCAATGGATTTAGATTGTGCCCTATTTAACGTGAATGCAACCATCTCTAAAGCATAACCCCAAAACAATAGTGGTAAATCGATAAGAGACACCATAGATCGCACCATATCTAATAAAGTATGGTTACGACTTTTGGACACACAATTACGCTGTGGTGTTCCATGTGGCGTGAGTTGTGAAACTATTCCTCATTGTTTCAAATGAAGACAAACCTCGTAACTCAAATATTCGCCTCCACGATCAAATCATAGAAACTTTACTTGTTACGATGATTTTCTACTTCACTCTGAAATTCTTTGAACTTTTCAAATATTTCAGACTTATGTTTCATTAAGTATATATACCCATATCTGCTCAAATCATCTGTGAAGGTTATAAAATAACAATACCCACCGCGAGCCTCAACACTCATCGGACCGCATACATCAGTATGTATTATTTCAAATACGTCAGTGGCTCGCTCCATTGTTTCATAGAACGGAGTCTTAGTTATCTTGCCCATGAGGCATGATTCGCAAGCATCAAGTGACTCATAATCAAGTGATTCCAAAAGCCCATCAGCATGGAGTTTCTTCATGCGCTTTACACCAATAGGACCTAAACGGTTGTGCCACAAATAAGTTGCACTATCATTACTAACTTTGCATCTTTCGGCTTCAATATTATGTATATGTGTATCACTACGATCGATATTCAACAAAAATAGACCACTCATCAAGAGTGCATGACCATAAAAGATATTACTCATATAAATAGAACAACCATTATTCTCCGATTTAAATGAATAACCGTCTCACATCAAACAAGATCCAGATATAATGTTCATGCTCAACGCTGGCATCGAATAACAATTATTTAGATCTAAAACTAATCCCGAAGGTAGATGTAGAGGTAGCGTGCCGACAGCGATCACATCCACCTTGGAACCATTTCTGACTCGCATCGTCACCTCGTCCTTAGCTAATCTTTGTTTAATTCGTAGCCCCTGTTTTGAGTTGCAAATATGAGCAACAGAACCAGTATCAAATACCCAGGCGCTACTATGAGCATTAGTAAGGTATACATCAATAACATGTATATCAAATATACCTTTCACTTTGCCATCCTTCTTAACCACCAAATACTTGGGGTAGTTCCGCTTCTAGTGACCAGTCCCTTTTCAGTAGAAGCACTCAGTTTCAGGCTTAGGTCCAGACTTGGGCTTCTTCCCGAGAGTAGCAACTTGCTTGCTATTCTTCTTGAAGTTCCCCTTCTTCCCTTTGCCCTTTTTCTTGAAACTAGTCATCTTGTCAACCATCAACACTTGATGCTCCTTCTTGATTTCTACTTCCGCAACCTTAAGCATTGCGAAGAGCTCGGGAATTGTCTTTTCCATCCCTTGGATATCATAGTTCATCACGAAGCCTTTATAGCTTTGTGGCAGTGATTGAAGAACTCTGTCAATGACACTATCATCCAGAAGATTAACTCCCAGCTGAGTCAAGTGGTTATGGTACCCAGACATTCTGAGTATGTGTTCACTAACAGAACTGTTCTCCTCCATTTTGCGGCTATAGAACCTGTTGGAGACTTCATATCTCTCAACTCAGGCATTTGCTTGAAATATTAACTTCAATTCTTGGAACATCTCATATGCCCCATGATGTTCAAAATGTCTTTGAAGTCCCAATTCTAAGCTGTAAAGCATGGCACACTGAACTATCGAGTAGTCATCAGCTTTAGCTTGCCAGATGTTCATAACGTTCGGAGTTGCTCCTGTGGCTGGTCTTGCACCTAGCGGTGCTTCCAGGATGCAATTCTTCTGTGCAACAATGAGGATAATCCTCAAGTTACGGACTTAGTCCATGTAGTTGCTACCATCATCTTTCAACTTAGCTTTCTCTAGGAACGCATTAAAATTCAAGGGAACAGTAGCACGGGCCATTGATCTACAACAACATAGATATGCAAAAACTATCAGGACTAAGTTCATGATAAATTTAAGTTCAATTAATCATATTACTTAAGAACTCCCACTTAGATAGACATCCATCTAGTCATCTAAATGATCACGTGATCCATATCAAGTAAACCATGTCCGATCATCACGTCAGATGGAGTAGTTTTCAATGGTGAACGTCTCTATGTTGATCATATCGACTATATGATTCACGTTCGACCTTTCGGTCTCAGTGTTCTGAGGCCATATTTGTATATGCTAGGCTCGTCAAGTTTAACCTGAGTATTCTACACATGCAAAACTGTCTTACACCCATTGTATGTGAACGTAGAGCTTATCACGCCCGATCATCACGTGGTGTCTTGGCACGACGAACTATAGCAATGGTGCATACTCAAGGAGAACACTTTTACCTTGAAATTTAGTGAGGGGTCATCTTATAATGCTACCGCCGTACTAAGCAAAATAAGATGCATAAAGGATAAACATCACATGCAATCAAAATATGTGACATGATATGGCCATCATCATCTTGTACCTTTGATCTCCATCTCCAAAGCACCGTCATGATCTCCATCGTCACCGGCTTGACACCTTGTTCTCCATCGCAGCGTCGTTGTCATCTCGCCAACTATTGCTTCTACGATTATCGCTACCACATAGTGATTAAGTAAAGCAGTTACATGGCGATTGCATTTCATACAATAAAGAGACAACCATAAGGCTCCTGCCAGTTGCCGATAACTTTTACAAAACATGATCATCTCATACAATAACTTTTATCACATCATGTCTTGACCATATCACATCACAACATGCCCTACAAAACAAGTTAGATGTCCTCTACTTTGTTGTTGCAAGGTTTACGTGGCTGCTACGGGCTTCTAGCAAGAACCATTCATACCTACGCATCAAAACCACAATGATTTTTCGTCAAGTGTGTTGTTTTAACCTTCAACAAGGACCGGCCGTAGTCAAATTCGATTCAACTAAAATTGGAGAAACAGACACCCGCCAGCCACCTTTATGCAAAACAAGTTGCATGTCTGTCAGTGGAACCGGTCTCATGAACGTGGTCATGTAAGGTGGTCCGGGCCGCTTCATCCAACAATACCGCCGAATCAAAATAAGACGTTGGTGGTAAGCAGTATGACTATTATCGCCCACAAATCTTTGTGTTCTACTCGTGCATATCATCTACGCATAGACCTAGATCAAGCAAGATCTATCTAGGAGATGCATAGCAACGAGAGGGGAAGAGTGTGTCCACGTACCCTCGTAGACCGATAGCGGAAGCGTTAGGTTAAAGCGGTTGATGTAGTCGAACGTCTTCGTGATCCAACTGATCAAGTACCGAACATACGACACCTCCGAGTTCAGCACACGTTCAGCTCGATGATGTCCCTCGAACTCTTGATCCAGCAGAGGGTCGAGGGAGAATTTCGTCAACACGATGGTGTGGTGACGGTGATGGTGATGTGATCCACGCAGGGCTTCACCTAAGCACTACGTGAATATGACCGGAGGAGTAAACCATGGAGAGAGACGCCGCACACGGCTTGGAACAATTGGTGTGTCTCCAGGGGGTGCCCTGCCCACGTATATAAAGGAGGAAGAGGAGGAGGCCGGCCACCAGGGGTGCACCAAGGGGAGAGTCCTACTAGGACTCCACTCCACTAGGATTCGGCCCCCTTTTTTCCTTCTCATGGAGGGGGAAAGAGGGAAGGGAGAGGGAAGAGGAGAAGGAAAGGGGGCGCGCCCCCTCCCCTACTCTACAAAAATGACACATCCGTGACATTTTGGGCCGAACGAATTTTTTTCCTGTCATGCTTATGACACTTCTATGACGATAATTGTGACAAAACCCGGTATCATCATAGATGTGGTGGGCTCCTACTTCTATGACAAAAAATCATGACAGAAAATGGGCTTTTCGTCCTGGGCGGGCCAGAGACGCAGCTGCATGACATTCTTTGGGCCGTGCATGATGGAAAAACCATGGTAGAAGCGAGGGCGAGGAAAATATCGGGGAGTTCCTGGTTACGGTGGGTGGTCGGGGCCGAGCAATGCATGGAGGTTTGCGCGTTTCTCTCATACACGTGCGCGCGTGTGTGCGAGGCGTTGCGCTCTAACTGAACCCAAGTGAGGCGTTGGGCTTTAACTGATCCCGAGCGATTGCACTAGCTATGTTACTAAACCCCGATCGATCCCTTGTTGTTAACTGAACCCGAGTGATTCATTCGCTACTGTTGCTAACTAAAGACGATCCATGCTGTCTCTTGATGAACAGTGAGTGTTGTTGGGGGGGTTGTATTAACAGTTCCCAGTGGGTGGGGGGTTGGATGAACAGGACCCCGTGGTAGCAGAGGTCGTTACCGCTGGAAGAACAGGACCCCGATTGATCGAGCCGGTTGGGGGTGGATGAACATGACCCCATGAAGGGCTGGATGAACATGACCCCGTGGAGGGCTGGTTGAACAGTAGCCGATGGAGGGCTGGATGAACAGTAGCCTGTTGAGGGGTGGTTGAACAGGACCCCGTAGAGAGGGCTGATTGAGCAGTAGCCGATGGAGGAGCGGTGGAGGCTGGATGAACAGGAGCCCGTGGATGAACAGTCGTATGTGGAGGCTGGAGGAGGTCGACGGTGGATGAACAGTAGCCGGTGGAGGTTGGAGAAGGTCGACGGTGGAGAGGAACAGTATCTCGTGGACTCATGTTTTGCGGTACCCCACACCCCTCCTAATGAACAGGACCCCCGTTTCGACCGTAGCGCTCCAACACAAGTCTGTTTCCTCCGTTTTGCGGTATGCCACACCCCTCCCAATCAACAGGACCCCGTTTCGGCCATAGGAGGTCCAAGAGAAGTCCGTTTCCTCCGTTTTGCGGTACTCCAGACCCCTCCCAATGAACATGATCCCATTTCGACTGTGGCCGGTCGAACACAAGGTTATTTCCTCCGTTCTGTGGTATGCTAGGCCTCCTTTCGATCGGCTGTTCTGTCCAAGCCGGTTGGCTCCCGACGAACACGACGATGCAGTTTCTCTGTTCTGACCCAACCATGTACACGAGCCCTGGCCATACGTATGTGCGAGTAGGCGTTCGAGACCCCGCCCGTATCTACGTACGTGGCCGTATTTACTTTCTTGCACCCTAGTTGTACGTATGTGTACATGATATTGATGGGACTGCGTGAAATGCTATGTGTGCGCCTCTACTACGACTCGTGCGCGCCTATACTATGACACGTCCCCTTCCTTACACGGCCACGGTTCATCGCTACAACTTGCAGACCGACTGATCGTATGTACGTACACGTTCACGACCAGAATGACAATGCTACGTACGCTTCGACCAGGTGGGTCCCGACTGTCAGGCACTTCCTTGCGTGTGAAGATGTAGCTGGTGGGTCCCAGCAGTCAGGGGGAAACATTTTTTGTGAAATACGGCGGCCCGTCCGGTGAGTCCGTGCTGTCAGGTGGAGAAATCATTATTTTGCGTATAATAAGGAGGCACTTCCTTGCTACGGCCGTGGACCCAGCTGTAAGCCTCTACACGTACAGTACTCTTCTGATGGAAGTCGTTCCTTGACCATGTTGACCACGCCACGCTGAGAGCACCAGGGCGATGGATAACAGCGAGGCCTAGGAAGGGAACGACGCAGAGCCGGGGAAGACGCGACAGTGGATGCCCACGCGGAGAGGAGTACGAGGGTTCACTGGTTCGGCTACGGTGTGAGGTTGTCGTCATCGCAGGGCCTGACCAGCAGTGGGAGTAGTAGGGGGTGGTGAGGCCTCCGCTGCAGCACAGTCGACCACTGATACGTCTCCAATGTATCTATAATTTTTGATTGTTCCATGCTATTATATTATCTGTTTTGGATGTTTAATGGGCTTTAATATACCTTTTTATATTATTTTTGGGACTAGCCTACTAACCAAAGGCCCGGTGCAAATTGCTGTTTTTTGCCTATTTTAGTTCACAGAAAAGGAATATCAAACGGAATGAAACCTTCGGGAGAGTTATTTTTGAAACAAACGTGATCCACGAGACTTGGAGTGGACGTCTAGAAAGAAGCGAGGAGTCCATGAGGCAGGAGGGCGCGTCTAGGGGGGTAGGCGCGCCCCCACCCTCGTGGGCTCCTCGCAGCTCCACGGACATACTTCTTCCTCCTATATATACCCACATACCCCGAAAACATCCAGGAGCACCACGAAACTCTATTTCCACCGCCGCAACCTTCTGTACCCATGAGATCCCATCTTGGGGCCTTTTCCGGCGCTCCGCCGGAGGGGGAATCAATCACAGAGGGCTTCTACATCAACACCATAGCCTCTCCGATGATGTGTGAGTAGTTTACCACAGATCTTCGGGTCCATAGTTATTAGCTAGATGGCTTCTTCTCTCTCTTTGGATCTCAATACAAAGTTCTCCTCGAATCTCTTGGAGATCTATTTGATGTAATTCTTTTCGCGGTGTGTTTGTCGAGATCCGATGAATTGTGGGTTTATGATCAAGATTATCTATGAACAATATTTGATTCTTCTCTGAATTCTTTTATGCATGATTTAATATCTTTGCAAGTCTCTCCTAATTACCAGTTTGGTTTGGCCTACTAGATTGATCTTTCTTGCAATAGGAGAAGTGCTTAAATTTGGGTACAATCTTGTGGTGTCCTTTCCCAGTGACAACAGGGGCAGGGGCAGCAAGGCACGTATTGTATTGTTGCCATCGAGGATAAAGATGGGGTTTATATCATATTGCTTGAGTTTATCCCTCTACATCATGTCATCTTGCTAATGCGTTACTCTGTTCTTATGAACTTAATACTCTAGATGCATGCTGGATAGCGGTCGATGTGTGGAGTAATAGTAGTAGATGCAGGAGTCGGTCTACTTGTCGGACGTGATGCCTATATACATGATCATGCCTAGATATTCTCATAACTATGCGCTTTTCTATCAATTGCTCGACAGTAATTTGTTCACCCTGTTCACCCACCGTAGAATTTGCTATCTTGAGAGAAGCCACTAGTGAAACCTATGGCCCCGGGTCTATCTTCCATCATATTATTTTCCAATGTACCTGCTATTTCCATAGTTGTTTATTTTGCAATCTTTATTTTCCAATCTATACAATAAAAATACCAAAAATATTTATCTTATTATCTCTATCAGATCTCACTTTCATAAGTGACCGTGAAGGGATTGACAATCCCTTTACCGCGTTGGTTGCAAGGTTCTTGTTTGTTTGCGCAGGTACTAGGGACTTGAGTGTTACCTCCTACTGGATTGATACCTTGGTTCTCGAAACTGAGGGAAATACTTACGCTACTTTGCTGCATCACCCTTTCCTCTTCAAGGGAAAACCAACACAAGCTCAAGAGGTAGCAAGAAGGACTTCTGGCGCTGTTGCCGGGGAGGTTTATACCAATTCAAGTCAGGATTTGATCTCCTGCCAACGTGCGGATTTTTGGCGCCGTTGCTGGGGAGATCTACGCACAAGTCAAGACATACCAAGTACCCATCACAAACTCTTATCCCTCGCATTACATTATTCGCCATTTGCCTCTCATTTTCCTCTCCCCCACTTCTAAAATGATTTTCGAAAACCTTTGCCTTTTCTTCACCTTCTTACCCTATGTATCTTTGTTTGTGTTTCCTTGTGCCTTCTATTTGCTTGCACCTTTGCTTGCTAAAAACCTATTGATACGAATCCACTTAAAGTGTTCTACTTGGATCATCTTCGATCCTTATGAACTCGTGCTGAAACCCCAACTAGCCTAGTTGATGGGAAATCTTTAGATGAGCATGCTCATTTTGTGCGTCACCGTTTGTCTGAAAAAGAGAGACTCTTATGAGATCAAATAAATAGATTGTTGTGTTATGCTTGGAATCTTTGTGATATTTATGATTTTACTTGTTGCTCTAAGAACCCTACAAAACACCTCCCCTACCTGCAAAGGGTGTTTATAGTTACTACGATATCGAACAAATTGAAAAATTTGTTGCTTTTAAGGGTTCTTATGAAGTTGCTTCATTGATTGAAAAGTATGATATTACTCTCTACGAATCTGAAAATTTTGACATACTTAAATATTGCTATGAAAATTATGCTCGTAATGTCTTTGTCAAAGAATTTATTGAAAGAATGATTGTTGCTTTGGAAGAAAATAATGATATGCATGAATCTATAGATAATTATGATTCCAATGATTTGATTGAAATATCCCTTGATGAACATGATGTTGTCTATTCTTGTGGCCATGATGACAATATTTATGAAGATGAATTTGCTATAGTTCCTTATGTTAAACATGAGATCATTGCTATTGCACCCATACTTGATAGTTCCTTTGATGAAAAGCATGATTGCAATGATGTTATTATATATTCTCTTAATGTCAATTGTGTTAATAATATGCAAAATCTCAAGCTTGGGGATGCTAGTTTTGCTATGACTACTATTTGTTGCAATGATCAAGATTGGGGTGATTCTTTTTATAATCTTGAAAATTTATTTAAGCCCCATGATGAATATGAGATTGATAATAATGTTTGCAATAATATTGAAAGTGGGTTTGGAAGAGTGTCAACTTTAGATCCCACATATATGGAGAATGTTCAATCTTATGAAATTTGTGATGAAAGTGGGTTTGGAGAGGTCATGACTTTAGTTAATGTTAATTCCACTATTTTGGAAGAGAGTCAACTTTGTATGCATGTGGATCGGGTTGACAATATTTTATGTGATAGCTATTTTTTTGAATTTTCTTATGATCCCCCATGAAATTATTATGAGAGAGGAAAATATGACTGTAGGAAATTTTCATGTTACTAAAGTACCTCTCATTATGTTGAGATTGCTATTGTTTCTTTCTGTTTCCTTGCACATGCTAGTTTTTTCTTACTATGATAATTTGTTTGCTTATAAAATGCCTATGCATGGGAAGTATGTTAGACTTAGATGTGTTTGTCACGTGTTTCATGATGCTCTGTTTGTGCTTCAATTCTTGTCTTTCATGTGAGCATCATTGAAATTTTCAATGCCTAGCTAGGGGCGTTAAACGATAGCGTTTGTTGGGAGGCAACCCAATTTTATTTTTGTTTCTTGTTTTTTGTTCCTGTTTAGTAATAAATAATTCATCTAGCTTATGTTTAGATGTGGTTTTATGTTTTTAATTGTGCCAAGTAGAACCTTTGGGAAGACTTGGGGGAAGTCTTTGCGATCTTGCTGTAAAAAACAGAAAGTTTAGCGCTCACGAGATTTGCTGCCAATTTTTACTGGAGAGTGCGATTAGGTTTATTATTTTTGCAGATGATTAATAGACAAATTCCTCACGTCCACCAATTTATTTCAGAATTTTTGGGGTTACAGAAGTATTCGAAACCAACAGATTACTACAGACTGTTATATTTTTGACAGATTCTATTTTTGTGTGTTGTTTGCTTATTTTGATGAATCTGTGGCTAGTATCGGGGGGTATGAACCATAGAGAAGTTGGAATACAGTAGGTTTGACACCTATATAAATAAATAATGAGTTCATTACAGTACCTTGAAGTGGTGGTTTGTTTTCTTATATTAACGGAGCTCATGAGATTTTCTGTTGAGTTTTGTGTTGTGAAGTTTCCATGTTTTGGGTAAAGATTTGATGGATTTTGGAATAAGGAGTGGCAAGAGCCTAATCTTGGGGATGCCCAAGACACCCCCACAGTAAAATTCAAGGACAACCATAAGCCTAATCTTGGGGATGCCCCGGAAGGCATCCCCTCTTTCGTCTTCGTCCATCGGTAACTTTACTTGATGCTATATTTTTATTCACCACATGATATGTGTTTTGCTTGGAGCGTCTTGTATGATTTGAGTCTTTAATTTTTAGTTTAACACAATCATACTTTCTGTACACACCTTTTGGAGATACACACATGAATCGGAATTTATTAGAATACTATATGTGCTTCACTTATATCTTTTGAGCTAGATAATTTTGCTCTAGTGCTTCACTTATATCTTTAAGAGCACGGTGGTGGTTTTATTTTATAGAAATTATTGGTCTCTCATGCTTCACTTATATTATTTTGAGAGTCTTTTAGAACAGCATGGTAATTTTCTTTGGCTATAAAATTAGTCCTAATATGATAGGCATCCAAGATGGGTATAATAAAAACTTTCATAAAAAGTGCATTGAATACTATGAGAAGTTTGATACTTGATGATTATTTTGAGATATGAAGATGGTGGTATTAGAGTCATGCTAGTTGAGTAGTTGTGAATTTGAGAAATACTTGTTCTAAAGTTTGTGATTCCCGTAGCATGCACGTATGGTGAACCGTTATGTGATGAAGTCGGAGTATGATTTATTTATAGATTGTCTTCCTTATGAGTGGCGGTCGGGGACGAGCGATGGTCTTTTCCTACCAATCTATCCCCCTAGGAGCATGCACGTAGTACTTTGTTTCGATAACTAATAGATTTTTGCAATAAGTATGTGAGTTCTTTATGACTAATGTTGAGTCCATGGATTATACGCACTCTCACCCTTCCACCATTTCTAGCCTCTCTAGTACCGCGCAACTTTCGCCGGTACCATAAACCCACCATATACCTTCCTCAAAACAGCCACCATACCTACCAATTATGGAATTTCCATAGCCATTCCGAGATATATTGCCATGCAACTTTCCACCATTCCATTTGTTATGACACACTTCATCATTGTCATATTGCTTTGCATGATCATGTAGTTGACATCGTATTTGTGGCAAAGCTGCCATTCTTAATTGTTTCATACATGTCACTCTTGATTCATTGCACATCCCGATACACCGCCGGAGGCATTTACATAGAGTCATATTTTGTTCTAAGTATCGAGTTGTAAGTAAATAAAAGTGTGATGATCATCATTATTAGAGCATTGTCCCATGTGAGGAAAGGATGATGTGGACTATGATTCCCCCACAAGTTGGGATGAGACTCTGGACGAAAAAAAAAAAAAAGAAAAAAAAGAGGCCATAAAAAAAGAGAGAAGAAGGCCCAAATAAAAAATGAGAGAAAAAGAGAGAAGGGACAATGTTACTATCCTTTTACCACACTTGTGCTTCAAAGTAGCACCATGATCTTCATGATAGAGTCTCCTATGTTGTCACTTTCATATACTAGTGGGAATTTTACATTATAGAACTTGGCTTGTATATTCCAATGATGGGCTTCCTCAAAATGCCCTAGGTCTTCGCGAGCAAGCGGATTGGATGCACACCAACTTAGTTTCTTTTGTTGAGCTTTCATACACTTATAGCTCTAGTGCATCTGTTGCATGACAATCCCTACTCACTCACATTGATATCTATTGATGGCCATCTCCATAGCCCGTTGATACGCCTAGTTGATGTGAGACTATCTTCTCCTTTTTGTCTTCTCCACAACCACCATTCTATTCCACATATAGTGCTATATCCATGGCTCACGCTCATGTATTGCGTGAAGATTGAAAAAGTTTGAGAACATCAAAAGTATGAAACAGTTGCTTGGCTTGTCATCGGGGTTGTGCATGATTAAATACTTTGTGTGATGAAGATAGAGAATAGCCAGACTATATGATTTTGTAGGGATAACTTTCTTTGGCCATGTTATTTTGAGAAGACATGATTGCTTTGTTAGTATGCTTGAAGTATTATTATTTTTATGTCAATATTAAACTTTTGTCTTGAATCTTTCGGATCTGAACATTCATGCCACAATAAAGAAAATTACATTGAGAATTATCCTAGGTAGCATTCCACATCAAAAATTCTGTTTATCATTTACCTACTCGAGGACGAGTAGGAATTAAGCTTGGGGATGCTTGATACGTCTCCAACGTATCAATAATTTTTTATTGTTCCATGCTATTATATTATCTGTTTTGGATGTTTAATGGTCTTTAATATACCTTTTTATATTATTTTTGGGACTAGCCTACTAACCAAAGGCCCAGTGCAAATTGCTGTTTTTTGCCTATTTTAGTTCACAGAAAAGGAATATCAAACGGAATGAAACCTTCGGGAGAGTTATTTTTGAAACAAACGTGATCCACGAGACTTGGAGTGGACGTCTAGAAAGAAGCGAGGAGTCCATGAGGCAGGAGGGCGCGTCTAGGGGGGTAGGCGCGCCCCCACCCTCGTGGGCTCCTCGCAGCTCCACGGACATACTTCTTCCTCCTATATATACCCACATACCCCGAAAACATCCAGGAGCACCACGAAACTCTATTTCCACCGCCGCAACCTTCTGTACCCATGAGATCCCATCTTGGGGCCTTTTCCGGCGCTCCGCCGGAGGGGGAATCAATCACAGAGGGCTTCTACATCAACACCATAGCCTCTCCGATGATGTGTGAGTAGTTTACCACAGATCTTCGGGTCCATAGTTATTAGCTAGATGGCTTCTTCTCTCTCTTTGGATCTCAATACAAAGTTCTCCTCGAATCTCTTGGAGATCTATTTGATGTAATTCTTTTCGCGGTGTGTTTGTCGAGATCCGATGAATTGTGGGTTTATGATCAAGATTATCTATGAACAATATTTGATTCTTCTCTGAATTCTTTTATGCATGATTTAATATCTTTGCAAGTCTCTCCTAATTACCAGTTTGGTTTGGCCTACTAGATTGATCTTTCTTGCAATAGGAGAAGTGCTTAAATTTGGGTACAATCTTGTGGTGTCCTTTCCCAGTGACAAGCAAGGCACGTATTGTATTGTTGCCATCGAGGATAGAAAGATGGAGTTTATATCATATTTCTTGAGTTTATCCCTCTACATCATGTCATGTTGCATAATGTGTTACTCTGTTCTTTTGAACTTAATACTCTAGATGCATGCTGGATAGCGGTCGATGTGTGGAGTAATAGTAGTAGATGCAGAATCGTTTCGGTTTACTTGTCGCAGACGTGATGCCTATATACATGATCATGCCTAGATATTCTCATAATTATGCACTTTTCTATCTTTCTATCAATTGCTCGACAGTAATTTGTTCACCCACCGTAGAATTTGCTATCTTGAGAGAAGCCACTAGTGAAACCTATGGCCCCGGGTCTATCTTCCATCATATTATTTTCCAATGTACCTGCTATTTCCATAGTTGTTTATTTTGCAATCTTTATTTTCCAATCTATACAATAAAAATACCAAAAATATTTATCTTATTATCTCTATCAGATCTCACTTTCGTAAGTGACCGTGAAGGGATTGACAATCCCTTTACCGCGTTGGTTGCAAGGTTCTTGTTTGTTTGCGCAGGTACTAGGGACTTGAGTGTTACCTCCTACTGGATTGATACCTTGGTTCTCAAAAATGAGGGAAATACTTACGCTACTTTGCTGCATCACCCTTTCCTCTTCAAGGGAAAACCAACGCAAGCTCAAGAGGTAGCAAGCAGGAGCAGGTGGCACGACCGGTGCTGGTTTGGGCGGCTGGAGCTAGAAGACCAGAGGTTGAAGAAGCACTACGACCGTTGGATGGACATCGTACGGTCACTAGAGTTGGAATCATTCATATTGACTAAGTTGACAAAGCCCTCCGTCCGCATCAACTTAGCAGGCCCACAATTCAGCCTCCCACTATGGTGGGTCCCATCTAGCAGGGGGAGTACTAATTTTTTGTGCGTAATAAGGAGGCACTTCCTTGCGTGTGAAGATATAGCTGGTGGGTCTGACCTGTCAGCGGGGGGAACATTTTTTCGTGAAATATAGAGGCCCTTCCGGTGGGTCCCATCTATCAGGTGGATGAATCACTATTTTGCGCGTAATAAGGAGGCATTTCCTTGTGTGCGGCTGTGGACCCAGCTGTCAGCCTCTCCACATACAGTCCACTTCTGATGGATGTCGTTCGTTGACCACGTTGACCATGCCGCGTCGAGAGCACCAGGGCGGTGGAGGACGGCGAGGCCTAGGAAGGGAACGACACGGAGCCAGGGAAGACTCGGCAGTGGTTGCCAACTCGGTGGGGAGTACGAGGGTTTACTGGTTCGGCTTCCGTCGCCGGAAAATAATAGGAGGTGTGGGTGAGTAGAGGAATGGTCTGGCCAGCAATGGAGTAGGGTGGGGTAGTGCGGCCTGTGTGGTAGCATAGCCGGCCACGGGAGGCGGGAGCAGGCAGTCCCACCGGCGCTGGTTTGGGTGGCTGGAACAAGAAGATCAGATATTGAAGAAGCAGCATGGCCGTCGGGTTAACATCCAACGATCATTGCTGCTAGAATCGTTTATGGACTAAGTTGACAAAGCCTTTCGTACATGTCAACCTAGTAGACCCACAAGTTAGCCTTCAAATCTGTCCCAAACAGCATACAGCCCGAAATTTCTAGCCAGATTCAAATTAATTTAAAAACTAAACATACCTTAATTGAAATCCAATGAGATTTTACCCACACAAAAACAATGAAATTTAAAATATCAAAATCCAAAATAAAAAAGTATTTTGAAACTAATTGTTTGTTTGCTATATTTTTTCATTTTACAATCCATTTATTATTGGGGCATTTACATCTATGCCCTTAATTTGCGCCCACTCTCAGATTTACACCTAATTTCAAAGCCTGCTCAAATTTGCCCCTCCGCCGTTAGGTGCACTTACAGAAATACCCTTCTATGTCGTTATCGTCCGGTCAAAGCAGGTCAAAGGGCTTTGACCGTCCTGAAAAAATAGCAAAAAAATTCTAAAAAATCTGAATATTTGTGGGATCAAAGATACTCACGTTTGCAAGGTGCGTGAAAAGTTTCGTGTTGTTTGTACATTCTAGGAGCTCATGTCAGAGGAAAAACAATAAATATGTAAGCCTGTGAACAGTAAATTCAAAAAAATAGCAAGAAAATTCAAAAAATATGAAATTTTTTGGCATCAAAGAGGCGCGAGTCTGCAAGCTGCGTGCAAATTTTTGTTGTGTTTGGACATTGGAGGAGCTTGTGGAGAAAAAAACAAAATTTGGCTCAAGAAAAAACTTGGGAAAAATGACTATTTTGTTTTTTCTTGCCAGAGCTCCTCACATGTCATTTGATCACAAAAACTTGCAAGCACCTTGTGCACCCAAGCCACTTTGATGCCAAAAAATTTCATATTTTTTTAAAATTTTCTTGCTATTTTATTTCAAATTTCTTGTTCACAAGCATGCAGATTAACTGTTTTTCCTCACCACGAGCTCCTGCAATGTCCAAATAGCACGAAAATTTGCACACACCTTGGGCACATGAGTATCTTCGATCTCACAAAATTTTAGATTTTTTAGATTTTTTTTGCTATTTTTTCAGGACGGTCAAAGCTGTTTGACCGGACAGTAACGGCGCAGAAGGGCATTTCTATAAGGGCACCTAACGGCGGAGGGGCAAATTTGAGGAGGCTTTCGAATTAGGGGTATATCTGACTAGGTGGTTCGAGTTAGGGACAGAAATGCAAATGGCCCTTTGTTATTACTTATAGCCCATTTCTTATTACTTATAACCCATTTTCTAGGCAAAATGCATCCCTCCTCGTCTTGAAAGATTTCCGGCCCAACATGGCGTAGAAAAGCAAGTAGGCCTATGTTGGTTATTTTGCAAAAAACAAAATAGTCGGGCTAGCCATTTTCAGAAAGGAAAAAAACAAACTAGGCTAGTCATGTGGTAAACATATGAAATAAAAGCCTGGGCTAGACGGGCCACAGCTCCCGCACAACCCAGTTGATACCCTTCTCCGTCCCAAAAAAACAAAAAAATAGCGCGCGCTGCTGGGTCCCTACTGCCATCCTCACCGTGTATAGTCATCTCCTTATTCCTCTCAGTTGTTGACTATGTTGACAACACCGGAGGGCGGCCCCGTGACGAGCGAACCAAGGCGGAGGACGATGGTGAGGCCTCGTACGGGAACGAACAGGAGCCGGGGAAGATGCGCAGAGTTTTACGGTGCGATGTGGCTACGATGCGTGCGCGGTAGCACAGCCAGCCATGGGAGGTAGGAGCAGACGGTCCTGCCGGCGCTGGTTTGGCTTTGGCGGCTGGAGGAAGAAGAGACGGAAGAAACATGACAGACGTTGAATGTCAATCCAACGGTCAAGGTTGGCACAATCGTTTGTTGACTAAGCCGACACCAAGTAGCATACTTTTATATATATATTAAGAAAAGAAAAGCTGGGCTCGTTCACCTGATAACATTCCCGAAACTGCGACCATTCGATCTTGCATCGCAACAAAAACTGCGAGGAAAATGCGTTTGTCTGCCTCGTCCTCCCAGGGAATGCTCGCCACATAAGTTACTAGAACCCTTGGTTTTCAACCGAGAGGTCTTGGGTTCGAGTCCCAGGAACTTCAAATTTTGTCCTTCTTCCTTCCTCGCAAGAAAAGAAAGAAAATCGAAGACTTGAGAAGGCGTACAGAACAAGCTAGTGTACCAGTAAAGAGACATTGCTGAGTTTTAGAAAAAAAAAGAGAGAGACGTGCTCCTATAGTTGGTTCGAATCCAAACCTAGACTATGATTATATATGGTGCTATGCTACTCTGCAATTAATGAAACTGACATATCCAACGTTCGCTTCTCCTCTTCTCTACTTACTCTGCCTAGCATCAGAAGCTCTGGCCGCAGCAACCATGTCCGTTGGCTGCTCGTCCACCTTCTCTTCAGCAGGCAACAACCAGATATGTGCCAAGTCGCCACCCGTACCATCGCCTGTGGGTCTCATCACACTCCCACCAACACACGCACCGCAGCCGGTTGCTCATCACAACCCGCTGCCGTTGGTGTGGTGCCACTACTGCAAATCACGCAAAGTCAACCGTCGCGTCTCAACCACAATCCTCAACCCTGGCCGAGTCTTCTACAAATGCCCGAATCATGGGGTAATAATATGTTTAAGTGTTGTTCTACTGCTTTCAGTTGTTGATTTTTTTAATACTTTGGTTGATGATCTTCCAATTTGATTCATGCAAAAAAGGGAAGATTTGTGTGATTTTTATTTCTAGGAAGTTGCCGATGTGGGGGAATGCAACTATGTTGATTATTTGGTTAGCCGAGGAATCCCAATACCAGCAGGTTGAGGTGTTGGACAAGTAACTGTAGGAATAGCAGAAGAGGAAGATGCGGAGTAGAAGGTTAAAGATGCAGTTCCTCTGATCATGGCCAAGCAACAGTTGCTAAACGGCCTTGCCAGCAATGAGGAGATGAAAGAGCTTGTGAAGATAATTGGCAAAATCGATGTGCTCTATAGGATGATTGTCTCTTTATTTGTAGTGTATGTAGCACTCGTAATGTATTCAGTGGCTATGGCATGAGCACTTTGCTGAAACTAGTAATGAATGAAACCTGTATAGCAGGCTGGGCGTAGTGTTGTGAACATCTAATGATTTCTATTAACGGAAATCAGGGGGTATCCCTTTTGCTCATAAATAAATAAATAGCAGAGGCCCTTTTGGTAATAAATAAGTAAATTAGCAGAGGCCCTGTCGGGTCAGCTTTGTTGCCATTCGAAGATGTCGAGAAAATTGCAGTCCAACAGCAAACTATGTGATAAAATTCAAGTTTCATAGCCGAATATGAGTACAACTAAACAACAATGTCATCATGTTTTAGTCGTCATACAATCACCAAACACAAATCAACATACATAACAAGTGATGTTCTCATAGCAAAATACTAAACAACATGTTCATCAGGTTTCAGTTGTCATAGCAAACACAATTTCACATAGTAGATAAAAAACGTCTTCTGACAGACAAATACAACAAAAGCAATCTAATCATCATCCGCAGCAGCAGCGTCAACATCTTCACCATGTGTATCAGTCTGAATCGTAATTCCCCATGGTGTCATCTTCTTCTTCATCCTCAATGTCCTCGAACGTTGGCTTCTTCTTGATCAACTCTTGCATCTCCACAACACGACAGGCAACCTTTTCGCCAGCGTCATTGACGCGATGGTTCTCAAAGATATTAGGAACATCTGTGGAATCGTGTACATCAGGAGCAGTGTAAGCATCATCTTGTTGTGCAACTTCATAAAATGAATTTCTCTGCTCAAACCTTTGCAATACTCTCCAGTCATCGCTATGTGCAAATGTATCTTCCAAGAAAAATATCTGTGTTGCTTGATTTGCCAAAATAAAAGGCTCATTGGTCTGGTACGCCGCCTTGACATTGATGGATTTGAAATAATCATCAACTCTGGGTTTTGCGATCCTGCAAAACAGGTTATACCAATGACAGCACAACAGAACCACACACCGATGATCCTCAAAACTGGAGATATACTGCAACTGAACAATGTCTATTATATTAGCATACATTTCAGTTGTCTCTCTGCCGTACGTATCCGTGCTCATGATGGCACTATTTTGTGTCTTCCTGCCTTTGTCGCGTGCAAGGGTGTTGTAGCGCACATCTCCAACAACGCAAGATTCATAATGTCTTACCCAAGTATCAGGACCCATTGCTAGTGCGCAAAGGGCATCATCAACTGCCTGCCCATCCTCCCGCATCTTCTTAACCTATGGTTAGAAAATAGACAAGTTGATCATCTTATGTACTCAATGTATTAAAAAAACTGACAGTGCAATTCAAAAGCTTACATGGCTCTTGAACCATTTCGCAAATCCTGCCATAACCCATTTGTTAATGTTTCTTGGATTTTGCGGCAGTAACTCCTTTTTGTAAATGTTGCATGATATGTATCCAACGTATCTACTTTTCCTAACACTTTGCCTCTTGTTTTGGACTCAAATTTGCATGATCTGAATGAAACTAACCCCGGACTGACGTTGTTTTTAGTAGAACTACCATGGTGTTGTTTTTGTGCAGAAATAAAAGTTCTCAAAATGGAACGAAAGTTTGCGAGGATTTTTTATATCAATAATAAGAATTTCTGGAGCCAAGACCTGCCGGAGAGGGGCACCAGGGTGGGCACAACCCACCAAGGCGCGCCCCCTCTCCTGGCGCGCCCAGGTGGGTTGTCCCCACCTGGTGGCCCCACTGACCCTGAAACCAACGCTATAAAATCTTATTTTCAGAGAAAAAAATCAGGAAGAAAGAATTATCGCGGTTAACGAGACCGGGCCGCAGCCAAGCCCTGATCTTCCTCGGGAGGGCAGATCTGGAGTCCGTTTGGGGCTCCTGGGAGGGGGTCTTCGTTCTTTGTCATCACCAACCCTTCTCCATAATCCAATTCCATGATGCTCCCCATCGGGAGTGAGTAATTCCTTCGTAGGCTCGTTGGTCGGTGAGGAGTTGGATGAGATTCATCATGTAATCGAGTTAGTTTTCTTAGGGCTTGATCCCTAGTATCCACTATGTTCTAAGATTGATGTTGCTATTACTTTGCCATGCTTAATGCATGTCACTTTGGACCCGGTGCCCAGATTTCAGATCTAAACCGTTTATGTTATCATCATTATATCCATGTTCTAGATCCGATTGTGCAAGTTATAGTCACCTACTACGTGTTATGATCCAGTAACCCCGGAGTGACAATAATCAGGACTTCTTCCGGTGATTACCGTAGTTTGAGGAGTTCATGTATTCACTATGTGTTAATGCTTTGTTCTGGTTATCTATTAAAAGGAGGCCTTAATATCCCTTTGTTTCCAATATGGACCACGATGTCACGGGAGGGTAGGACAAAAGATGTCATGCAAGTTCTTTTAATAAAGCACGTATGACTATTTACGGAATACATGGCTACATTATATCGATGAATAGGAGCTAGTGCCGAATAGCCCTAGGTTATAACTGTCACATGATGAATATCATCCAACAAGTCACCGATGCAATGCCTACGAATTTATCTTATATTGTTTATGCTAAGTTACTACTACTATCATCATTGTTACACTTGCTACAAAATTACTGCTATCACTGTTACTATTACTATTGCTGTTGTCACTACTATCAAAACTATCAAACTACTTTGATACTGATCACTTTGTTGCAGATAATTAATCTCCAGGTGTGGTTGAATTGACAACTCAGTAGCTAATACCTTCAAATATTCTTTGGCTCCCCTTGTGTCAAATCTATAAATTTGGGTTGAATACTCTACCCTCGAAAACTGTTGCGATCCCCTATACTTGTGAGCTATCACTGCTCAACATAATGATCGCGTCAAACACCTAAATATATAAGAATGTGCTGCAAGTTTAGTAGATTACGATGTATAAGCTGCAGTACTTAGCACTTACTTGATATAAGGTAGTATCTCAGGAGAGTTATTCAACACATACCAAACCATTTTGTCCAAATCTTTAGGCTTGTCCTCTTATCGACTCTTCCCTGTAACTCGAACAGAATAATCAAAAACATTGATCCCGGGATTGTCTTCACCCACCTCTTTGCTAAGCTGATCAGCTGTTTCAATGTATTTTGAGCAGAATGTCAACGCTTCTGTAGCAATGTAGGCCTCTGCAATGGAACCCTCGGGTCTAGCTCTGTTCCTAACATAGCCCTTGAAAGTGCCTAGCCGCCTTTCAATAGGGTACATCCAGCCATAGTGTACTGGACCTCTAAGTAGTGCCTCATCAGGTAGATGAACAGCCAAATGCAGCATCACATCAAAGAAGGCTGGAGGATATATCTTCTCAAGGTCGCATAGGATAGTTGGTATCTTGTCTCTAAGATGCTCCAAAGCATCTCTCCTGATATTTCTACTGCAGAGTTCCCTAAAGAATTGTCCCAACTCTACAACTGCTCTGTATAAGTGTAACATCCCAAATTTTCAATTTGGAATGTTATACATTAGATCATCATGCATATCATATTTTATTTTGCTTTTGGTTTTGATCCTAGAAAATCCTAAGCAACTCAAGGACCCACGGAGAGAGTTGGGGATTTCGTTATTTACATATTTGAGTTTTCTCAAATTTTGTAAACAGGATCATTTGATTTTATTTATTTTATCATCAATTATTTCTATTACAAAATATGAGAGAGGGAATAAAATGACTTTCCCAAAATATAGAAATATTGAGGATTTAATAAAAAAATCAAATAAGATTTATTTCGGAGTTTTTCGATATTTTTATTTGAATTTAGGAAAAATGCACGTTTTTCAAAATTGCATTTAGGGCCCAAATAAATGTTCACTTTATCGGGCTTGATTTTAGAAGCCTGGGAAAATTTATTTCGGGATTTTTGGAGTCCGTTTAGTATTTCTTTTTATTTTTCTTCCGAGCGGAATTATTAAAAAAAACAGCGGAACCGACTATGGGCCGTACTCGGCCAGGACTCCCCTGGCCGGGGCCTTTATAAGGCGCTGCCCCGGGGCCCGAGAGCCTAGCCGCCCCAGCTCCCAAACCCTAGCGTGCCCCAGCCCCAGCCCCAGCCCCGCCGCCGCCAGCCGCCGCCGCCGCCGATCCGCCGGAGCCGCGCGTCGCCCGAGGTTCGCCGCCCTCGAAATCCATGCTGTTTTCAAAAAAAAATCTATTCGTCGTTTTTCTTTTTCGTCGGATTTTTCCGCGGTTATTTTCTGATCGCGATTTCTGATCCGATTTTCGTTTTAGTATAACTTTTCACTCGTTTATCGGAATCAGGCGATTCAAGCGCCTGGAGTTTCGTCTCGAAACCCTCTTTCTGAATAATCAACTTAAACAAGTTTTTGCTACTGTAAAATTTGACTTAGATCCAGATTACTAGTACAAAGTTGTTTTCTTTCGTCGTTTGATTTATTTTGCTTCGTTCGATTTGATTCTTTTGCAAACCAGGGTTCTTAAGTTGAACTTTCTGGTTAGATCTTCTATTTGAGTTTTACCCGTGCATTAGTTGAGTACTTATTGTATGCTTGTTGTTTGTCTGCGATAGAATACCCGGAGTGCGCCGCCTGTTACTTTGAATCTTTAGGTTTTGCGGATCATCAGCAAGGCAAGTAACACTTTGATCATACCTTTTTCTACAACCCAGTTTTATTGCATTAGATCAATCCTCACACATTGCATGATTAGGATCTAATTAATTATGGGATGGGAAGCAGATGAGGTAGTACCTATTACCTGTTTATTATCAAACCTTTGGGAGTTACTTCTACGTTTGCTTATTATGCCATGCTATGCTAGTAGACGTGGATTGGGTGAGTGAAATCCATAACAGATGTGAGATTGATAATTAATGGTTTATCTAAGGTGGCAACTTAAACACACATCTGGGTGGATTGAGGCACCTGGTTTCCAGGACTTGCCTGTTTTTCTTTTGGACCGCCACCCAGGCTCAAAGGGATCATGAGATTATTCATACTAGAAACTTCCGTGTGCGGCCACAAGCCATTATGGGCTCTGGCATAGTTGACTAAGTTGTGCGGACTCTTACAGTGGTAGACTAGTAGATGTAGGGGATGTAGGTGGTACGGTCTACCTGATCGTAAGGTGCTAGCGCTTCTGAAAGACTATGTCTCGGTCATCCGTTTCTCAAACACCCTGTAGTGCGAGAAACCAAACGGAGGCGATCGAGTCTTGTGGGGAAAAGTGCGCAAACCTCTGCAGAGTGTAACAAACTAATCATGATTAGCTGTGTCCCCGGTTATGGACATCTTGAGTATCTAGTACTTGGATTTTCATGTGAATCTCAACATGTTACTCTAAAATTAATTTTGTTGGGTTAATGATGATGCTTAATTAGGATTGAGAATGCTGTCAACCATTCTCAGTGTTTAACAACCACCTTGATAGTAATTAAATTTATTCCTTTGAAGTAGGGAAAATTTGGCTTTATGCAAAAACTGTAACCATAGAGCTTTCCACCAGCCAAATATGCATATAGTATAGCTGTTGCATTCCATTACTCTCTATGTGTTACCTTGCCAGCATATTCCATGTGCTGACCCGTTTTCGTGCTGCAACGTTAATGTTGCAGACTTTTCAGACAACGAATAAGGAGTTTTTAGGTCGTGGTTCTATACTCAGTGATGCCGTTGGAGTTGATGGACTCACCTATCTTCCAAGCCTTCCGCTGTTATCGTTATTAGATGGCCTTAAGCCATATTTATTGTAATAAGTTCTCTTTTGAGACACCCGATGTAATAAGTGTGTGATTGCTACTCTGCTATAAATCCTTCGAGTACTGTGTGGTGTCAGCATTACTGATCCAGGGATGACACCGGAGCACAGAGATCAGACTGTTTGAGGTCTGGTCGCTACAATAAGTCAGGGCGGCCCAATCCTCTAAGGATAACAGGTAAAACCCTTTGAAGTAGGACGTGGCAGTCATGAGTTTTCAACCCTTGTACCTTGTTTCCATCTGCACTGACTCTCCTTTCAGGGTTGGAAGAAAATCCATGTGGGAATCTCACACGTGACAGGACCTCACAGAATTCTTTTCTTTTACCTTGTCCAAGACGTACACAGCTGGTGCCATATCCCGTGGTTTACCTTCATCTTCCACCTACAAATCCTTTCTGATACCCAGGTGTGTCAAATCAATCCTAGATTTTAAGGTATCTTTCGTCTTGCCTTCAATATTAAGAAGTGTGCCGATAATGTTGTCACATATATTTTTCTCAATGTGCATCGCATCAAGATTACGCCGCAGATCCAAATCTTTCCAATACTCCAAGTCCCACAAAGTGGACCTACGGGTAAACAATAATCTCTCTTCTGCCCTACCATGCTTCCTTTTCCCGCTACCATTACCAGGATGGTTTCCTGGTGTAAGATGCCTGACCTTCTCTAATTCCACTTGCAACTCATCGGTAGTGAGCCTCTTTGGCACATCACGGTTTTCATGCTTTGCATTGAACACATGTCTTGGGTATTTTGTAGGACGCGGTTTGTCCTTGGCAAGGAAACGGCGGTGTCCAATGTAACAAATCTTGCCAAGTATTGCGTATGACAGCGTATTCCTGTCACAACGATGCATAGTGCCCAAAGCCGGATAATCATGGATGCACCAAATTATAACAACACGTAGAAAGAAATCAGCTGGTGGGCTGCTATATAGGTCTCGAGTGAGAACACCCCTCCATAGTTGTTGAAGTTCCTCCACAAGAGGCTCCATGAATAAATCAAAATCCTTTCCAGGACTTTTTGGACCTAGGATGAGCAAGGCCATCATGTAGTTTTATTCTTTGGTGCAGACATTTGGAGGCATGTTATAAGGGATAACAAGCACTGGCCACATGCTATATGTGGCGCTCTCATGGCCAAATGGGTTAAATCCATCTGAAGTTAAGCCAAGTCTAATGTTTCTCGGGTCAGCAGCAAACTTTTTGTGTTTCTGATTGAAGCTTTTCCACTCACTACCATAAGATGTATGGCTCATTACATTCTGATCTCTGTACTCCTGGTTCCTAGAATGCCACAGTACATCCTCTCTTGTTTCAGCATCATGAAACAACCTCTGCAATCTTGGTATAGCTGGAAAATGTCTCAGAACATTATGAGGAATTCTCTTCACAGCATCGCCATCTTTCCATCTTAATGATTTGCATTTCGGGCATTCACTTAAGTTGGCATAATCCTTCCGGAATGTAACACAATTATTCTTACAAACATGGATCATATCATATCCAATTCCAACTGCACGAAGGAAATTCTTCATTTTACTATAGGTGTGTGGCAGCTCAGACGCATCTGGGAAAGATTTGTGGAAAGCAGCCAACATCACATCAGATGATTTGTTGGTCATCCGCTCAGATGTCTTCACCTAAAGAAAGGTGACCATAGCTGAGAATACTGACAGCTTATTTCCTAGGATGACAGCCACGTTGCATTGTTCCAACTTGCGGGCCCATCGTTTTTCTTCTGTAGGTGAAAGTTCATGAAATGCACGAGCATTTCGTAGCATTGCTTCAATGTTGGTCAAACTCACTGGCTCCGCCACCACCACCTCCTCCTCCTCTTCCACCTGAGCATCAGGCATATAAAGATGGTGATCTGCTGCTTCCACATAGTCAATAACATTGACATTCACAGCTTCACCATGATAAACCCACCTAGTATATGTGACCGACATCCCATACAAGTGTAGATGATTTTGCATAGTTGACTGGTGATGAGGACATCAATACACACCTTTTCCTCTATCAACTGGGGTCTTGTAACTGAATTCATACAACTGCTACATAGGCAGAGCACATATGATTTTGGACCACCGTACTCAACTCTGATAAAGTTCATGAAGTTTTCAACCCCCTCGACATATGCAGCGAAGAATCTTCGAGCAGAAGTTATCCAAGTCTTGTCCATATGTTAGGCATACAAATTAGTTCTTCTACTAGATATTACAGGAAAAACATATATGCTTTTTTATGAAGTCCAGAAAAAAAATACCAAGGTCGATGTCTAAAGCTATGGCAAGATAATTGGACGAGCAGATCTAAGTGACGAAATAATGTAAAGCTAATTCAGCAAACTGATTTGAGTGCTAAATTATGGCAGGCTATTTCAGCAGTCAATGAAGCCGAGCACATAGCCATAAAACTATCGAAGGCCATCTCAGCAACAAAGATCGAGTATAAAACGGTGTAGAGCTATTTCACCTAACAGATTGGCTACTAGACCATGGCAATCTATGTCACAATAAATATATGGCAGGATATTTTAGCAACTAATCGGGCTTGGCATGCCATCTCAGCTAAGCAGATTGAGTGCAGAATAGAGCAAGGAAGCTTCTTAAGCGGAGCATATTGACAGTAAACTACTTCTGCAAACAGTGAGATTAACAACGTCTATCAGCTAACATTCAACGCTACATCGACATGCACGGGGCCTTAGTCTAGAATGCGCATACCGTGGGAGAAGCTGACCGCCGTGCGTCTCCACATGAACATCGCTAGTGGTGGCGGTGCTGACCGTCGTGCGTCTCCACAAGAACATCGCCAGCGGTGGCAGCGCGGCTAGAGGACGGCAGTCTACAAGAGCGTACTGTGGAAGCGAGAGGATCGCCGTGTGTCCCCTCGACAAACTGCGGCACCGACGTATCGGCGCAGCGGGGAGGGCGGCTTTGGCGGAGCGAATGGAGTGGAGGGGGATGGGGGGGTTTGGGGAATATTATTGTCTAGTTGGCCGAAGGGCGGTTGAATCTGGGATTTGGGGGGGATTTTCACGCGGTGGGCGGGGGGAGTTTGGCGCATGGTCGGTTTCTCCAAGTGTAGTCCCACGTGTCAGTGAAGAGGCAAGCCGAAGCGTTCCGTTTGCGTGAGCCGTGTGCATGACTGAACGTGTGTGGGGTGCAATGCGACCGCGACAGGGGTGCTGTGAGTGTACCACCTTTTTTTCTTTTTAAACTAGGTGCTTCGCCCCCTCAAAAAAAATTGGTGCTTCGCGCGATCCATCGATACTGCTACTAGTAATTCGTTAATCCCGACTAAAACAGCATGGCCGGGTCTTTTCCCACGCGATATGCTGGGAGGTTGTCTTAGTTGGGTTTTTTAGGACGACTAATGCTACACCTACGTAATACCAGTTACGTAATTAACATAATGTGAAACGTGTGAGATGTTGATTGTAGATTGGGGGAGGGAGGGGCCCACCACCATGAAAATCAGGGAGGAGAAAGAGAGGCAATTTACGTTAACCCTTTCGTAGGTTCCCGTAGATGTAGAAAGATGTGAAATGTGTGAATGTGTGGTGGACTTACTATTGGAGTGCCTAAGATAAATTGTGTGTGTAGACCCTATGTGTTTATTTACTTCGCATGTTAGCTTTGTCTCGGTTCAAACCTTCTAAGTTTATACACACAAAAATGACTCATCATTCCATATATATCTACTCTTATATACTCTTATAAAAAGCAGAGTTGGTGATGATGGTGTGCCTGCCATCCTGCAATATAGGTCGTCCGATCTATATCTAACGGATAGGAAGGAAACTATGACAATTTAGTAATTTACCCACACTCCTCTCCACATTTGCAGATAAGGCCTTAACTCGTTCATCCTTTTCTCCCACAAGATCTTGATGTTCCGTGGAACGCACGGGCATCTTGCTAGTACTCCTACAATATACTATATTATTGTGAAAGTTCATATACACCGACCGAGATTAATGCAAACACGGCAGATTTTCTTTACATTTTAAAATTTTATAGGACATAAAAATAAAATAAACCCGACCCTAAACCTATTCTATGGCGGCGACCGACATCCTCCATCTGTGATCTCCATGTACGGGGGAGGGGTTCAAGACCCGTGAAGTGAAGGTGCGGTCTCCGGCGAGGAAGAGTAGAACACGGGAGATGGACCGGGCAGTTGGCACACCATGCCATGCCGCCTCCCATGCCCTACTCATCCTCGGAGGAGTCCCCAACCTCGGCGGTGCCGGACATTGGACGGCAGCAAGTAGGATGTGTGGCTGACAATGTTCCTGTCATCGGCCGCTAGTGTGGCCACCGCTTGTGTGGTCACATCTGCGTCTGGCTACGCCGCTATTGCATCGTGGGCGACGACTTGAGCGAGGGCGTCCACCTCGAGCTGCATCCCTGAAGACAAGATCTCCGTAGAGCGTTCATGCTCGCGGTCATGGTGGATGTGGTGCCTGATAACCCACAAGTATAGGGGATCACAACAGTTTTCAAGGGTAGAGTATTCAATCCAAATTTATAGATTCAACACAAGGGGAGCCAAAGAATATTTGAAGGTATTGGCAGTTGAGTTGTTGATGGTAGCTGGAACTACGTCGGTATTTCCCTAGAGAGGGAAGGATGATGTAGCACAACGACGGTAGGTATTTCCCTCAGTTATGAAACCAAGGTATCGAACCAGTAGGAGAACCAAGCAACACAACGTAAGCAGTACCTGCACACAAATAACAACGCCTCGCAACCTGACGTGTTAAAGGGGTTGTCAATCCCTTTCGGGGTACGGCGCCTTAACATAGGCAAACAGACGTGAGGTACATTGTAGTTGATTGATAGATCGAATGCCAAATAAAATAAATAAGGATAAAACACAGCAAGGTATTTTTGGATTTTTGGTTTAATAGATCTGAATAAAAATGCAAAGGAAAAGTAGATCGCAAGGCAAATATATGAGAAAGAAGACCCGGGGGCCGTAGGTTTCACTAGTGGCTTCTCTCGAGAAAAATAGCAAACGGTGGGTAAACAAATTACTGTTGGGCAATTGATAGAACTTCAAATAATTATGATGATATCCAGGCAATGATCATTACATAGGCATCACATCCAAGATTAGTAGACCGACTCCTGCCTGCATCTACTACTATTACTCCACACATCGACCGCTATCCAGGATGCATCTTGTGTATTAAGTTCATGGAAAAATGGAGTAATGCAATAAGAATGATGACATGATGTAGACAAGATCCGTTTATCTATATGGCGATATATATATATAGATCTCGTCTTTTTATCCTTAGTAGCAATGATGCATACGTGTCGGTTCCCTTTCTGTCACTGGGATCAAGCATCATAAGATCGAACCCACTATCGGGCACCTCTTCTAATTGCAAGACAAATAGATCAAGTTGGCCAAACAAAACCCAAATATCAGAGAATAAATACAAGGCTATAAGAGATCATGCATAAAAGAGATCAAAGAAACTCAAATTCTTTCATGGATATAAAAACATTTTGGGAGGTGTATGCATCCCACCAACGAAAACGACTTAGAGTTCCCAACACTTTCCAAGCTTAGATATATCATAGGCGGTTCCCAAACACAAAATAAAGTTTATTTCTTTTTCCACCATAACTTTCACTTTCCATGGCTAACCGTATCCACGGGTGCCCTCCATACCAACACTTTCCAAGGAATTTATTATTTTAAAACATAAAGTAAATTCATTTATTTTTGCATTTCGGGACTGGGCATCCCTAATACCTTTGCCTTAATCTTGTGCAATGACAAGTAAATAAACAGTCATCTTGATAATAACACATCTAGCATGGAAAATATTAGCCACCCCCCACCGCTCCGCGAGCGAAACAAACATACAAAAGAGAAGTTTATTTTGAAAATTAGAGACGGCACATGCAAATTTGCTTAGAACGGCAAAAGAATAGCGCATATGGGTAGATATAATGGACTCATGTGGCAAAATTGGTTTAAAGGACTTTGGATGGACAAGTAGAGGTCATACTTAGTGCAAAATGAAGGCTAGCAAAAAGATTGAGAAGTGACCAACCAAGAAACAAATAATCTCATAAGCAAGCATTAAGCATAATCAACACCGAATAATGCACCACAAGTAGGATATAATTTCATTGCATGATTATTGACTTGCATGCATGCATAGGGAATCACAAACCTTAACACCAATATTCTTACTAGAGCACAATTACTCATCAACATAACTCACATATCACATCATCATATCTCAAAACTATTACTAAGAATCAAGTTTATCTTGTCCAATGATCTTCATGATAGTTTATTTTCTTTTATCTTTCTTGGATATCTATCACTTTGGCACTAATTTTCATGTGTTGCTTTTCATAAGCTCGAACAAATATAAGTTAAGATCATGAGCATAATATTTCTTTCTCTCAAAATAGTTTAAGTGAAGCAAGAGAGAATTTCTTCAAAATTTTACTAAATCTCAAACAAATCTAAGTGAAGCAAGAGAGCATTTCTTCAAAAATAACAAAGCACACCGTGCTCAGAAAGATATAAGTGGAGAACTAGAGCAAGTCCTAGCTCATAAAAGATTTAAGTGAAGCATAGAGAGCAATTCTAACAAGTCATGATATAAGTTTGGCTCTCTCAAATAGTTGTGTCCAGCAAGGATTGATGACTTAAAACACAAAATAAAACAAGCAAAGACACATATCATACAAGACTCTCCAAGCAAAACACATATCATGTGAAGAATAAAAATATAGTCTCGAGTAAAATACCGATAGTTGCTGGAAGAAAGGGGGGATGCCACTCGGGGGCATCCCCAAGCTTAGTTGGTTGCTCATTCTTGGATAATAGCTTGGGATTCTGGGGCATCCCCAAGCTTAGACTCTTACATCCTTCCTTCATCCATCGTAAGATAACCCAAAACATGAAAACTTCAATCACACAAAACTCAACAAAAACCTTCATGAGATCCGTTAGTATAAGAATAATAAACCACTACTATAAGTGTTGTATCAAACCAATTCATATTTTGTTTTTCTATTATATCTATTGTATTCCAACTTTTCTATGGCAAAAACTCATCAAAGAAAACCATAGAGCCATCAAAATAAGCACACAACACAAAGAAAACAGAATCTGTCAAAACAGAACAGTCTGTAGCAATCTGACTATTTCGAATACTTCTGTAACTCCAAAAATTATGCCAAATTAGGACGACCTGAGTAATTTGTATATTGATTTACTGCAATTGGAATGGGTATTTTTATCTCTCTCGGGAAAAAATGAAAATTAATTTCGTGAGCGTAAAAGTTTCTGTTTTTTCAGCAAGATCAAACAACTATTGCCCAAGAAGATCCTAAAGGCTTTACTTGGCACAAACACTAATTAAAACAAAAAAACATAATAATAACAGTAGCATAATTGTGCTAACACTCAAGAACAGAAATCAAAAAGCAAAAATAAATTATATTCATTGGGTTGCCTCCCAACAAGCGCTATAATTTTACGCCCTTAGCTAGCCATAAAGCATGGATCTAAGTTTTGTCATCCTTCTTCTTCTTAATTTTCTTGGGGGTATTTTTCTCAAGAGGTTTTGTAAAAACAAGATAAAACATATTATCCATAGAAACTTTAGCATTCCTTAGTTGATTTTCATCATAACCCCTTTGATTTCCAGCAACAATCCAAGAATAGTGTTGATTAACATTATTAAAAACTTGTTGGATTATATCAAGAACGGGGACCTCCTTTTTAAGATTCTCATCAAAGATCCTATTATCCCAAAGCAAATGCCTTAGTGCATAGTCACTATTGTAAAGAATTTTTTCTATCACGGGTTTCTCACGATTCATACCATAAAAATCAAACATTTCCCTAGCTTCCCGTATTATGTAGTCAAACTCGTTCATAAGAACAAGAGTGGCCAACTTTTTGGCTCTAGGATTCTTTATTTCGCCAGCACGGCCACCGCTTGTGTGGTCGCATCTAGGCTCGGCTATGCCGCTATTTCGTCGCGAGCGACGACTTGAGTGAGGGAGGCGACCTCGAGCTTCATCCCCGGAGACAAGATCTCCATAGAGCGTTCGCGCTCGCGGTCATGGCGGATGTGGTGCCTGATAAACCACAAGTATAGGGGATCGCAACAGTTCTCGAGGGTAGAGTATTCAACCCAAATTTATAGATTTGACACAAGGGGAGCCAAAGAATATTTGAAGGTATTAGCAGCTGAGTTGTTGATGGTAGCTGGAACTATGTCGGTATTTCCCTGGAAAGGGAGAGATGATGTAGCACAGTGACGACAGGTATTTCCCTAAGTTACAAAACCAAGGTATCGAACTAGTAGGAGAACCAAGCAAGACAACGTAAGCAGCACCTGCACACAAATAACAACACCTCACAACCCGACGTGTTAAAGGGGTTGTCAATCCCTTCTGCGGTACGGCGCCTCAAGATAGGCAAACAGACGTGAGGTAAATTGTAGTAGATTGATAGATCGAACACCAAATAAAATAAATAAAGATAAAACACAACAAGGTATTTTTGGATTTTTGGTTTAATAGATCTGAATAAAAATTCAAAGGAAAAGTAGATCGCAAGGCAAATATATGAGAAAGAAGACCCGGGGGCCGTAGGTTTCACTAGTGGCTTCTCTCTAGAAAAATAGCAAACGGTGGGTAATCAAATTATTGTTGGGAAATTGATAGAACTTCAAATAATTATGACGATATCCAGGCAATGATCATTGCATAGGCATCACGTCGAAGATTAGTAGACCGACTCCTGCCTGCATCTACTACTATTACTCGACACATCGACCGCTATCCAGCATGCATCTAGTGTATTAAGTTCATGGAAAAACGGAGTAATGCAATAAGAACGATGATATGATGTAGACAAGATCCGTTTATCTATATGGCGGTACATATAGATCTCGTTTTATCCTTAGTAGCAACGATACATACGTGTTGGTTCCCTTTCTATCACTGGGATCAAGCACCATAAGATCGATCCCACTACCGGGCACCTCTTCCCATTGCAAGATAAATAGATCAAGTTGGCCAAACAAAACCCAAATATCGGAGAAGAAATATGAGGCTATAAGAGATCATGCATAAAAGAGATCAAAGAAACTCAAATACTTTCATGGACATAAAAACATATGACTGATCATAAACTCGATGTTCATCAGCTCCCAACAAACACACCGCAAAAGAGTTACATCATATGGATATCCAAGAGACCATTGTACCGAGAATACAGCGAGAGAGAGGAAGCCATCTAGCTACTAACTACAGACCTGAAGGTCTACAAAGAACTACTCACGTATCTTCGGAGAGGCACCAATGGAGGTGGTGAACCCCATCCGAGATGGTGTCTAGATTGGATCTGGTGGTTCTGGACTCTGCGGCGGCTGGATGAATATTTCATCGATGCCTCTAGGGTTTCTGGAATATTGTGGTATTTATAGAGCAAAGAGGTGGTCCGAGAGGCACCCGAGGTGGGAACAACCCACCAGGGCACGCCTGGGCCTCTTGGCGCGCCCTGGTGGGTTGTGCCCCCCTCGGGGCACCCCCCAGGTGCAACCAGGGCCCATTTCCTTCCTTCTGGCCCATAACAAATCTCTGTAAAGTTTCGTGGCGTTTGGACTCCGTTTGATATTGATTTTCCATGATGTAAAAAACATGGAAAAACAGCAACTCGCACTTGGCACTATGTCAATAGGTTAGTACCAAAAATGATATAAAATGATTATAAAACATCCAAGATTGATAATAGAACAACATGGAACAATCAAAAATTATAGATACGTTGGACTCCAGATTTTCCCTCCCGAGGAATAACGGGGCTTGGCGGCGGGTCCATCTCGTGGATCACGATAATTCTTTCTCCCCGATTTTTTTCTCCAAAATAGGATTTTATAGCGTTGGAATCAAGGTCTACGGGGCCACCAGGTGGGGACAAACCCACCTGGGTGCACCAGGAGAGGGGGCACGCCCTGGTGGGTTGTGCCCACCCAGGTGCCCCTCTCTGGCAAGTCTTGGCTCCAGAAATTCTTATCATTGATATAAAAAATCCTCGCAAAGTTTCGTTCCATTCCGAGAACTTTTATTTCTTCACAAAAACAACACCATGGTAGTTCTACTGAAAACAGCGTCAGTCCAGAGTTAGTTTCATTCAAGTCATGCAAATTAGAGTCCAAAACAAGAGGAAAAGCGTTAAGAAAAGTAGATACATTGGAGACGTATCAACTCCCCCAAGCTTAAACCTTTGCTTGTCCTCAAGCAATTCAGTTGATAAACTAAAAGTGAAAAAGAAAAACTTTTATGAACTCTTTTGCTCTTGTTTGCATAAATAAGCTTACACAACACCCAGGTGTTCAGCCAACATTATAACTAACCATGTTGACAATAACTCTTAAAGATTATAATGACTCATATCAATGACATAATCAGCTAGCGAGCAATAATAAGATATCTCAAGCAGCAACACGTTGTCAAAACAACTATGATATAATATGACAATAGTGGAATCTCGCTAGCCCTTTCTGAGACCGCAAAACATAAATGTAGAGCACCTCCAAAGTTGAAGCAGCGACTAAACATTGTAATTCATGGTAGAAAAGATCCAGTCATGATGCACCCAACATTAGCTACACACAATGCATAAATCATGACAATTGTGCTCCACTCAGTTGTTGGCGCTTGTTTTAGAAGGTGATGACACAACATAAAAGTAAATAGATAGTCACTTCGCAGAGGGAAGCAGTGATCTGCAGAGGTGCTAGAGCTCAATTTTTAAAATAGAGATAAATGATTATTTTGAGACATGCACCCTTCTCATTTACTTCACGACCATCAGTTATCAATATCTCCCATGCTAAACAGGCTAGTGGTGGTTCCCAAGCTATAAAAGTAAAGGTTTTGACTCCATTGGGAGTTTTTGTTTGATTATTTGAGCTATTAACTCTTTTTGTATTTTGTAGGTTGGGACTGGGCATCCCTATTACCGCCCTTTTCTCGTGCGATGGCGAGTGAATAAATAGTCGACCTGAGAATAACCCGCTTAGCATGGAAGATACCGACCACCTCCTGTCATTCCATGAACGGTTCATGCACACAAAACGGATAACTTTTTTAGAAGTTTGTAGAGGTGGAACATGCAAATTTACTTAGGACAGCAGGGTAATACCATATATAGGTAGGTATGGTGGACTCATATGGAATAACTTTGGGTTCAAGGTTTTTGATGTACAAGCAGAATCCCCACTTAGTACAGGCGAAGGCTAGCAATTTAGATTGAGAAGCGGCCAGCTAGAGAGCAACAACGATCATTATCATGCATTATGCATAAGTAACATTGGACACTAGCATGAGTAGGATATGGACACCATGAACATAAATATTATAGAGGCTATGTTGGTTTTGATTCAACTACATGCATGAACATGTACCAAGTCAAGCGACTTGAACATTCAGAGGAGGATACCATATCATCATACTACATCACAATCATTTTAACGCTATGTTGATATCCAAGATAAATCATTATCAACTCCCAGCTACTTATGCATGGCATGAGAAACTATAATCTCTAATTGTCATTGCAAACATGTTTAATCATAATGGGCTGAAGCATGGATACTAGGTTAAACATATTTACACAGACGGGACAAGTTGAGTTCATACCAGTTTCTCTCTGCCACGACCAGTTCATCAAATATCGTCATTATTGCCTTTCACTTGCACGACCGAATGATATGAAAATAATAATAGTGCAAGAGTGTCATGGACTAAGCTGGAATCTGCAAACATTTTATTCAATAGGAGAAGACAAGGTAAAATGTGCTCTTTATTAGTTCAACAATTATTCAAATGAGAGCCACTCAACATTTTCATCATGGTCTTCTTGTAAGTGCATCTAGTGCCCCTTAGTGATTTTGGTGCATTGAAGACTTATAGGTTAAGGGACTGATGCATTTGCGAGTGTACACAGGCCTATAAGTCTATGAGGAATTTGATATTTACAGAGAAAGTCGATCCCTAAAAATGGAGTTCTTCGACTGAAGACTTTGTATTTCTGAAGACTTTCTGAAGACTTTGAAAGTGAAGAAATTGGTGTAATCCTGAAGACTTGGTATTCATTCGAGGAACATGAAGCATGAATACTTTGGTTTTCGTAGTTTCATTTTCTCTTTCTTGAGTCATAGGAAACACCATACTGTTAAAGGGGGTCGAGGAAATACTAAGGAAAAATTTCCAAGTGATGCTCAACTCAAATCCTACACCTACCAATCCCTTCGTGTGAAGCCATTGGAAATCTCATATAGCTCAGTCAATTTCTTCAGTGACAGAGACGAAGTTCTTCTGGTCTCTGAGGAATTTGTTCTGACTGAGGAGTTAGGAATTCTCCAGTGTCGATTGCCTACACAGTGAGGAACATGATAGCCCTGAGGAATTTGATACTCAAAATTCCGACCGTTGTTGTGCTATGTGCCAGCTGTCCCAAAATATCTACCCACCTAACAGTCATATCATTGAAGGGCATTTATGTCTTATCATGTCAGGCTGCTCCCTAGGCTATAAATAGCCGCCCCCTACAACCACTAGCTGGTTGGCTGCTCCGAGAGAAACTGACACTTGTCATTTAAGAGCATCCCATCCGCCGAGTACTTTGAGTGAAAATCATCAAGTGAGGAAAACCCAAACCCAAACACCTACAAACCCAAAGTGATTGAGCATCACTGAAGAGATTGATCCTGCGTGGATTCGATGCTTGTTACCTTTGAAGACTGTGCATCTTCCAGACGGTTAGGCGTCATGGTCTAGAGCATCCAAGAGGAAATTGTGGATCGCCGAGTGACCAAGTCTGTGAAGGTTTGGAAGTCACCTGAACACTTACCACGAGTGATTGGGCGAGGTCCGTGTGACCTTGTCTCAAGGGGAATATGATGAGGACTGAGTGTTCTGGACTGCGTGTTCAGAACTGGGTGTCCGAGACTGTGTGTCCTCAGGTTTAAATACCTAGCCGCCCTAACCAGATGTACAACTATCACAGCAGTTGGAACTAGTCTACCAAATCATTGTTTTCACCAAGCTACCGGGTTCCATTTCCTCAACCCTTTCATTTCCTCATTTCTATGTTGTGAGCTTGTTCATATCTGTTTGAAGACTTTGACTGAAGACTTTCTCAATTTCCTCAGTTCAATTTCTTTAGTCTGTTTGTCTTCATTCTGTTTATCCTGTGTTTACGCTTTCTGTACTCTGTGCTTGTTTTCATTACATCATGAAGACCATGCTCATGCTCTGTTACATTTACTTCTGAGTACTTATTCTGCTGCAAGTAGTTCTTCACTCATGAATTTCCTCACCCTGAAATTCCTCAGTGAAGATTTCATAAAAATCGCCTATTCAGCCCCCCTCTAGTCGATATAACACACTTTCAATTGGTATCAGAGCAAGGTACTCCCTTGTTCTGTGTGATTTTGGTTTAACCGCCTGGAGTTTTAGTTATGTCGACCGCAGGTATGATCAAGGTTTCTGCTGGGTGTCCTACCTTCGATGGGACGGACTACCCCTACTGGAAGAATAAGATGCGCATGCATCTTGAGGCAATTGATAACGATCTCTGGTACGTTGTGGAGAATGGTGTTCCCTCTGTCACTCCCACCATCAACGCTGGTGATGTGAAGAGATTCAAGAACTCGACTCTCAAGCAAAGAATATCATATGTGGCCATTTGAGCAAAGGGCAGTATGGCAGAGTGAGTGCTTTGGAGACAGCTAAGCTTATCTGGGACAGGCTGTCCAATGTCAATGAGGGAGTCTCAACACAGCGTGACTCTCGAGTTGATGTTCTTCGAAATCTCTTCATCTGCTTCAAAAGACTCGACAATGAAAATGTTCAGCAGACCTTCGATTGCCTCACTGACATCTCAAATGAGCTTCAAGCACTTGGTGCCGCTGATATCACTGACCATGAGGTGGTGAAGAAATTGCTGAGATCGCTTGATTCCTCATTTGATACCTTGGCGTTGATGATACAAGAACATGGAGACTACAAGTCACTTGATCCCGCTGATATCCTCGAGAGACTAAACACTCATGAGTTCTAGCTTGCTGAGAAGAGAGATCTCTATGGACCAAGCTATGGTAGATCACGGGCTCTGAAGGCCAAGGCAGTGTCTGAATCTGATGGTGAAGATTCTGACAGAAGCCTTGGTGACCCTGAAGAACTAAGCCAGGAGCTAGCTATGCTCGTTAGGAAGTTCCAAAAGTTCTCAAGACGTGGTCGCTTTGGTAAATCCTCAAGAAGTGGTGACTTGAGAACAGATTCCTCATCCCATGATTACAAGAAGAGACTCTGCCACAAATGCAAGAATCCCGGACACTACTTTCAAGATTGTCCTCAATGGGAAAAGGGATCAAAAAAGAAGAAGTACAAGGATTACAGTTCTGATGATTCAAAGAAGAAGAAGAAATCTTCAAAGTCCTCGTCATCAAAAACTTCAAGGCCCTCATCTCACAAGAAGAGCAGCTCCAAGAAGGTTCGGGCATTCATTGGCAAGGAAATGGACTCTATGGCCGAATATGAGGAAAATGAGGAAGAGGAGGAATCTGAGGAGACAGACTCTGGTGTGGCGAGCCTAGCCCTCGCTACCGAGTTCGTCAGCAAGTCCATCTTCAACTCTGAAGAAAAGGACCTTCCCAACACTACTGATGACGGTGATGAGGACTAAGCTCCCACCTATTGCTTCATGACAAAAGGCTCAAAGGTACTCAAATATCCCTCCTCTGAATCTAGTGAGGATGAATCTGATGAAACCTCAAACCCAGCTATTCTAAACTTGCTAAGATTGCTGTGGAACTACAAAAGGCTCCTGAAAAGGTTCAAAACATGCTAGATAAAAGTGATGATATGTTGGGCGAGGAAATGCATCGCACTAAAATTTTGACTAAAAATCTTCAGAGACTTCATTCCAAGTTTGACAATCTTCAAGGTCATCATAACACTCTCCTATCTGATCATGAGAAGCTTTCTTATGAATTTCTTCAAAGAAAGCAAGATCTTGAGTAGTTAAGAGTGAGTTATGAAGATCTTCAGAAGGAGTGTGATTCATTACTTGCTCAACAAATCAGCGCTACGGATGAATTTGTTCCTCCATGTCTGAAGTGCATTGAATGTGAAACTGCTAATTCTTCACCTGAATGCTCAAATACTTCCATTGCTGCAAATTCTTCAACTACCTCTGCTATCACTAATTCCTCATCTGAGGTAATTGCTAGTATCACTGATGATGCAGGGCTGAAGGAATTGTATATGACAGGCATGTACAAAAGCCTCAGAGGGCATCAGGCTCTTTGTGACGTGCTTAAAAAGCAGATCATCAACAAGAACCCTAGGAAAGAGGGTATTGCCTTTGAGAGGAAACTCAATGCTGATGGGACCTACTGGAAACCTGAAAAGTATCCCAAAACCTCATGGGTTGCTGCAAAGGGACCTTCAGTGGATCCATCTACTTTATCTGGCTTTACATGTGAATCTTCATATTCTTCTGATGAGTCATTTGACTCCAATTATAAACTATTCAAAACACAGAATGGTGAAGTATTTGCTAGATATGTTGGCACAAACTGCAGGAACGGTCCTCCTATGAAGAAAATCTGGGTTCCCAAAAGGTGCCTTTAAAATCTTCAGGTGAATGTCATCATGACACCACCTGTGAAGAATAGGAACCCCAGATCAAATTCTTCATATGGATCCAAGTCCTCATACGGACCAAACTTCTCACATGGATCAAATTCCTCAAAAGGATCAAAGTCCTCATATGAACATCATCGTGCTAACCCGTCTGTTTCACAGGGAAGATCTAAGGATTATGGATATGTGCATTATTCTTCAAATCATTATGTTCATAAGTCCTCAAAGAATTTCTCTACTTACTCTTATGCTTACCCTAACCCCTCTTATGTGAAACGAAGTGGATTGGCATCTATGCCACCTTTCTCTTATAGAGCCCGCAGAATAATGAACTCTTTGCCACCCCTTCAGATGTTGGTGGTGAAGAAAAAGAACTAATCTCTTATGCAGGATCAGGTCTCTAGACGAACTTAATCGTCTGAAGAATTTGCTGGAGACCTGAATGTGCTTGAAAGGACGCAAGCTAATCATGAAGAAATGAATTTTCATTTCTCACGTCCTCATACTGCTTTATCTGTTCTATTGCTTGATGAAATTGATCTAATGAAATTGATACCATATTCTTCACTGTGAAGTATATGAGTTCGTAAGTTGCACTAATTCATCTGCAAGATGATCAACCCAAAGCCACTGAGTGGGTCCTCGATAATGGGTGTACAAATCACATGACTGGTGACAGGAGCTTATTGATGGACTCTGCTTTATCTCCATCACATCTGTAGCATATCACCTACGCTGACATAGGCAAAAGCAAGGTATTGAGTCTAGGTACGGTTGCAATCTCAGAGGATCGACACATGGACAAAGTCATGCTTGTCGAGTCCTTAGGGTTCAGCCTCATGTCTGTCTCAATGCTTTGTGATCTTGATATGGTTGTTGTCTTTGGCAAGTATCGTTGTGTTGTGATCATGGAAGCTGACAAAGTCTTCGTAGGCTTTAGGAGAGGAGATTTGTATATTGTTGATTTCTCTACAGGACCACAACCTGCTACATGTCTACTTGCAGAAGCTTCAGAAGGCTGGCTATGGCATCATCGACTTGGTCATGCTGGCATGAGGAATTTGCACACGCTCGCGAAGAAGAAGCATGCCATTGGCATTGAAAATGTCAAATTCCTCAAGGATCACTTGTGCGGATCCTGTGAAGCTGGAAAGATGACCAAGGCCAAGCATCCAGCGAAGACTATTATGACTACTTCTCGACCATTTGAATTACTTCACATGGATCTCTTTGGCCCTACTCAGTATGCCATATTTACTAATGCTGCATCCTTATATGGCTTTGTTATTGTTGATGATTATTCTCGATATACATGGGTCCATATCATCACTTACAAAAGTGAAGTGCAGGAAGTTTTCAAATGATTTTCATCGAGGGCTTCTACCAACTTTGGTGTGAAGATCAAGCACATCAGAAGTGACAATGGAACAGAGTTCAAGAACACTGGTCTTGATGACTATCTTGATGAACTTGGTATTACTCATGAGTTATCTGCTCCTTATACTCCTCAGCAAAATGGCATCGTGGAGCGCAAGAACAGGACTCTTGTTGAGATGGCCTGCACTATGCTTGATGAGTACAAGACGCCTCCTCACTTTTGGCCTGAGGCAATCGATACTGCGTGCCACATCATCAACAGGGTATATCTTCACAAATTCTTCAAGAAGACCGAGTATGAACTCCTTACTGACAAGAAACCCAATGTGAGTTATTTCAAAGTCTTCGGTGCTAAATGTTGGATTAGAGATCCTCATCACAGTTCTAAATTTGCACCGAAAGCACACGAAGGTTTTATGCTCAGTTATGGTAAGGACTCGCACACCTACAGAGTATTCAACACCTGTCATCACAAGGTTGTTGAAACTATAGATGTGCAGATCGATGAAACTAATGGCTCGCAAAGAGAGCACCTACCTCCTGTGACAAATGAAATATCTCCTAAGGAATCTATTAAGTTCAAGGCTACTGAGGATGTCATTCCTACTGAAGAATCTGCTGAAGAAGTCATTCCAGAACATGAGGAACGTGCATTCCTCAATGGTAAGCTTGAGGAAGAAGTATATGTTGCTCAACCCCCAGGTTTTGAAGATCCAAAGCATCCTGACAAAGTCTTCAGACTCAATAAGGCCCTATATGGCCTCAAGCAGGCCCCACGGGCGTGGTATGATACTTTGAAGGAATTCCTCATGAAGAAAGGCTTCAAACCCGGTTCACTTGACCCAACTCTTTTCACTAAGTCTTATGATGGTGAATTGTTTGTGTGCCAAATATATGTTGATGATATCATTTTCGGATGTACTGACCAACGTTACAGTGATGAATTTTCCTATATGATGAGTGAAGAATATCAAATGTCTATGATGGGAGAATTGAAATTCTTCTTAGGTCTTCAGATTCGTCAATAGCGCAATGGCATATTCATATCTCAGGAGAAATACCTCAAGGACGTATTGAGGAAATTCGGCATGCAAGATTGCAAAGGAGTCAAAATCCCTATGCCCACAAATGGTCATCTATGCACTGATGAAAATGGTATTGACTTTGATCAAAAGGTATACCACTCCATGGTTGGTTCTTTATTGTACTTATGTGCATCTAGGCCAGATATTATGCTTAGTGTTTGCATGTGTGCCCGATTTCAAGATACACCGAAGGAATCACACCATAAGGCTATGAAGCATATTCTTCGATATCTAGATCACACACCAACACTTGGATTGTGGTACCCCAAGGGCTTAGCTTTTGATCTCATTGGATTTTCAGACTCTGACTATGCTGGTGATCATGTGGACCGCAAGTCAACGTCTGGCACATGCCATTTCCTCGTACGATCTTAGGTCTGTTGGTCCTCGAAGAAACAGAACTGTGTATCACTATGTACTGCTGAAGTTGAGTACATTACTGCTGGTTCTTGCTGTGCTCAACTACTATGGATGAAGCAAACACTCCAGGACTACGGCATCAACGCGAAGAATGTGCCACTCTACTATGACAATGTGAGTGCCATCAAGATTGCTCATAACCCAGTTCATCACTCGAAGACAAAGCACATTCAGAGTCGTCATCATTTTCTTCGCGATCATGTGTTGAAGGGCGACATCTCTATTGAGCATGTGAAGACTGAAGAACAGCTAGCCGATATCTTCACTAAGCCCTTGGATGAGAAGAGATTTAGCAAGTTGCGGTGTGAGCTAAATATCCTAGAATCTTCGAATGTTCTTTGAAAAGGACACTCATCCTAACACTTATGCAAAATTGATGACTTAGATGTGCAACACTTGAAGAAACATTTTTCTTCAATCAATGAAGAAAAACACTCTAAGTGTGAAGAAATTAACGAAGAATTTGATTCTCAGAACCCTACGACAATTGTACGCGGTGTCTGAAATCATAATTCTTATACGGTGGGTCACGCCACCACAAAATGTTGAAAATCTTCAATTGATTTTTTCCTCAGTTCTTTGAAATTCCTCTATTGTTTTTCAACTTGCATTGTCTTCACCATTTCCGTCATTTTTCTTCATTGGCTATATATATATGTGTGCGAGTTTATGTCCTCTATAGCATTCACTTATTGCTATTTCTTCAAGTTGCTTGTTCTGCTAAGTGAATGTGATCGGACCCTTCCCCCTCTATGCTAAACTCAACCCAGTCTATTCACAAATTCTTCATGTGCGTTCTATTTGAATCTCGTTCAAAATCTTCATTGTGTTCTTGTCAGCTGAAGAAATTGCGAACGGAACTTTAAAACCTATCTTATCTAAATTTTCGGCTTTGCCGCTCAAACCATTCCGCATTCTATGCGATGTTTATCTATTCACCCATGATCGCACAAGATCATCACCTCTCTATACGTGGGTGACACATGTCAAGCGAATGAGAAAGGTCAGGGGCACGTTCGTCCTATTTCCTCGGGCGAATGGTTTTTTCACTTCGGCTATAAATAGCCCTCTCCCTTCCTCACTTCACTTTTACTCCGCTCGATCTCACTCCCTCGCTCGAGCTTCCCAACCCTAGCGCCGCCGCTACCTCCATCGTCGCCGGTGAGGAAGAGCTTCACTGCCTTGACCTCGTCGCCACCGTACTCACGCCGGAAGCGGATTTCTTCACTCCGCTGCCGCCGTAGCTGTCTTCCTCATCCAAGTTAGGGCGTGGAAGATCTGAACCGACGAGCTTCAAATCTACACTTCCTAGTTCGTCGTGTTCTTCGTCAAGGGCAATTAAAAGTTACTTTTACTGCCTTTGTTGATTCTGATGTTTTCTTCAAATCTTCAAAAGGTGTTTATTTCTCAACTCTTCACACACTAAACACCTCACATATTTTCTGTTCTTGATATGTTTCTCTAAGCAACATTTTTCTTCAAGATTCCTCAATTGTGTGGATTTTCAAATCTGTACAACTCTGGAACCTAAGTCAAAGAATGCTTAGTGAAATTCTTCAAGACTCATCTGGTCAATTTCCTCAAACTTGTTCTTTTTGCAAAAACTTCTGAGAACGCATATGACCTCTCCGAATTCTTCGCACCTATACTCTGTTCACAGGTACTCATGTCCGCTGCTGAATCATTAGGTTCTCATCAACTTAACTCATTTGCAGCGTTCCTCGAACAAAAATTGCATACCTCTTCAGAGAACTCAATTGTTAAAAACCCTCAGTTGAAGAAAATGGCAGATGGCAAGAAACCTCAGAAGGGAGGAAAGAGGCTGGAAGTCAACACTGCATTTGAAATCCCTGAGGACATATACAAGGATTATTGCACTCCTAATGAGGCCACTCATGGAAAGGAAACCAAGAATGAGCGCAAAGTGCGCATCCAAAGAATAGAGAGGAGATGGGCACGGGAATGGAGGGAATACAGATATGTCACTCCCAAGTATATGAAGAAATTCACTCTTCATCCTCCTTTCCCAAGACCTCCGTTGGCACCTGGCCAAGAAGCTGATCCCACCAGCCTCAAGCGTGGTGAGGATTATCCTAATGAATGGGCCAAGCGCCAAGCCAAGCTTGCCAGAGTTGCTAAGTAAGTAGTGAGGAAATTCAATGAAGACTCTGGTGCTGCTGCTGCCACTGCTGAGGCCTCTGCAAGTAAGCCCAAGAAGGCTATGCCAAAGAAGCCGGCTCATAAGCCAAGTGGTTCTACTCAAATGCCCTCTCGGCCAAGTTCCTCAGCTATGCCCTCACGGTCAGTTTCTTCAAAGCCCTCATGGAAAATTCCTCAACCCTCACCTGCTCCTCCAAAGTCCCTAGCTGCTCCAACCAAATCCTCAGCACATGTGCATCTCGCCACGTGCCAAAGGACAGCAGGCATCTCTATTGCCTCAGGAGCATCTGCTAGTTCCTCAGCACCACTGCATTCTTCAACTGGTCCCACTCTATTGAAGACCAAGGCAACTGCTGGACGAGGCTCTCGACCAAGTCCTCAAAAGAAGCAGGTCACTTTTCAAGTACCGTCTAATGAAGACGAAGCTGATGATAAAGAACTTGCTGAAATCATCAGGGACAGACAAGTCAGGGCCGCTAGAGCCAAAGGCACAAGTGTGCCTCTGCTTTTGGATCCAAAGTTGATCCTTGATTACATTGATCTCTGGCACAAGGACTCCAACACTCCCATGCCTGATTTCAAGTTGACTCCTGGCCAAAGTCATATGTTGACTCACTTCATTCAAGAAGAGAAATGGAAATTTGAAAAGTCCAGGAAAATCAAGAAAGCGCAGTACAAAAAGGAGCACTTCCTAAAGAAAAACGTTGTCTCTAGGACAACTGAAGAACTCGTCAATATGCAGTCTAAGATCAAGAAACTCAGTGATGAATTTGACGCATATCATGCTGATTGGCTGGGAGCCAACGTTCGTTTTGTGAGACTCGCTGACAACTTCACCTCTACTGTTGCTACCCAATCGCAACAAGAAATTCCTCAGGCTGCTGCATCTGCTCAGCCTACTGAAGAAAATGCCAGCACCGCTGACGACTCTGAGGCTGCTGAAGAAAATACTAATTCCAGGGTTGATGACTGCATTCCAGCTGCTGAAGAAATTGCCAGGGCAACCTCTAGTGTTGTGCCTGGAGAAAATGAAGAAGTCAGGGCAACTGCATCAGTTGTGCCTGAAGAAATTCAACCAAATTTCTCTGCTCCTCCTACGCCTAGACCAACTCCGATCCTTCCATCTGCATCAGATGCGAAGAAGACCAAGGCTGCAGAGCATGCAGCTGTGAAGAAAAGGAAGGCATCAACTGCATCAGATTCTTCAGCTCCAAAGAAAATGAAGCCACTGACAAGTTCCTATGACAATCCAATTGATGTTGTTCCTGTCTCATCCATGCCATCAAAGGACCTTATTCCTTTTGATGAAGAATACGTGATCCCAAGCGGATCAGATGATGACATTCCTTCTCTTGCTTTGTCAGAGCAGTTGGATGAAGAAATTGAAGTGGATGAAATCCCTTCAACCCCACTTATCTCATCGCCCATGCCTCAGTTCACTGCTGAAGAGGCCGGTGTTGAAGAAATGGATAAAGAAGAAGATGTGGACATTAGAAGCACTACACCAGTGATGAATGATGACTTTTGGGGAAGTCAACACCCTAATTCTCCTTTGTTCACACCGCTTCAACAAATTCCTCAGTCCCCTGTAGCTACTGAAGTACAAATGGGATCTGATGAACCACATGCAACCCCATTTGTTCATGAAGAAATTCCAGCCACTAGTGCTGAAGAAAATGTAAATGAAGAATTGAAGTCCCAGGCTACCACTGAAGAAGGACCTGAAAATCCTTAGCCTGCGGAACCTGAGATCGAGATCCCTGAGGTTGTGATGCAATTGACTGACACTCCTCACCCCAAGCCAAAGGATCCCTTCTCGAAGAAGCAAAAAATAAAGGCTGATGACTTCTTTGGCGAGCATGTATTCTTCACTGACTACAATCCTTATGACTCTGCTCGTCTAAGGAGGAAGCGTTTCTCGACTGCAAGCCAGGCCAACTTCTATTCTTCACTGCTTTTCACCAAGGACAAAATCTTCTACCATGAGCATATTCCTCACGTGGACATGGAATCGTTGCCTTGTTTCTCTCCTGTCCTCGGTGTGCTTCATGATGCAGGCCTCCTCAACGTTTGCTCCGACATTGTTGATTGGAATGAAGAGCTTATTCTTCAGTTCTACGCTACACTGCATATCACAGGTGATCCTGAAGATATCAACACCTGGGTCTTGGACTGGATGACCAATAACACTCACTATAAGGCATCGGTCTCTGAATTACTTCACGCCCTGCCCATCAGTCCACCCAGTGAAGGAGCTTGCTGCCTGTACCAAGAACCTGAACTCACTGCTCATTAGATGCAAGTTCTAATGAAGCCTCTGAAGCCCGATCAAGCCCCAAGGACCAAATTCCTTGTGAAGGACTTACTCTATGTGCCCAGAACAGTCTATCACATTCTGACGAGGACAATGAGTCCTATCAAAGGCCATGACTCATCTAATGAGGAAATTGTTGGCATCATGAAGAATCTGCTATTCAAGATCATTCATAGCATTCTTGTCAATTACTATGATTTCTTCATGAGGACTCTGGCAAATGTTGCACTCTCTCCATTTGAGTTGAAGCCTTATGCTCCTTAGATTATGCGATTCCTCAGAACAAGGTCTTCACTCAACTACAAGGCTGATTTTCAGAATCACCTCAGCTACCTGCCCCCGATTGAAGTCCTCAAGCAGACCTTTACCTCAACTGATGAAAAATGGAAGGCACCTGTTGTCATTGATGAAGGCATTCGTCCATTGGATGGTCAGTTTCGCAAAGCTGCATCTTATTCCACCAATGATGACTCTGCCACTCATGACTCTGCTGCAAATGCACCCAAGTCTACTCCTCAAGCCACAGCTCCAAGAGTGATGACTGACCGTGAGCTGCTTCTTAGTCTTCACCAGAAGGTGGATCGCAACCATAAATGGGTTAAGCGTCAGTTTGGTTCAATTCTTCACAACATGACTGCTACACATAATGTAGTGAAGAAAAACCATTACTACCTCCATGAAGTTTTCGGTCGCACCTGGGCTGTCTTATCACATCTGTATGGCGAGGAAGATCTGAAGCAAATGGGTCTCAAGGAGAACTTTGACTGGTCTGCACCTCCTCCGAAGGAATTCAAGAAGGTCAAAGTTCCTACCTTCGTGGCCAACTCCTATTCTTCATCCCGCGACAGCGACGAGTATGAAGACTTGGACGACACTGCGGCAAGCCCTACAACAACAAACGACCCCAACAATGCTGACACTCCTCCATCAACTTGATATTCTTCAGGGGCATTAGTCCTCATTTTCGATCCTTTTGGTCATTCGATGACAAAGGGGGAGGAATTTGAGTTAGTCTTCAAGCTGGTCTACTTATATGGGCGTTTTTTCTAAGTTATAACTCTCGTTCTTTTGAAGACTTTGCTGGATCGAGTTGTAAACTTAAACTCTATGGTGGTCTGATACTTTTGCTGAGTTTTTCTGCATGCTTATTCCTCATTAATGTTAATGCACGCATGCTAAATTACATCAGTTGCCATATTTCATCATGCATTTCAAACTCTTCATATTATATGTTAAATGCGTGTATGAATTACAAGATATAGGGGGAGATCTCCATGATTCTACTCTTCAAGTGTGCATTGATTCAAAAGAAAATTCCTCACTATGCACATCTTCAGGGGGAGTTCTTCTATATCTTGCAATCAAAATCCTCAACCTCAGTATTTACACTTCATATGTTTATCCCCGTTGAAAACTTAACCTATATTGTCATCAGTCACCAAAAAGGGGGAGATTGTAAGTGCAGTGCATCTAGTGCCCCTTAGTGATTTTGGTGCATTGAAGACTTATAGGTTAAGGGACTGATGCATTTGCGAGTGTACACAGGCCTATAAGTCTATGAGGAATTTGATATTTACAGAGAAAGTCGACCCCTAAAAATGGAGTTCTTCGACTGAAGACTTTGTATTTCTGAAGACTTTCTGAAGACTTTGAAAGTGAAGAAATTGGTGTAATCCTGAAGACTTGGTATTCATTCGAGGAACATGAAGCATGAATACTTTGGTTTTCGTAGTTTCATTTTCTCTTTCTTGAGTCATAGGAAACACCATACTGTTAAAGGGGGTCGAGGAAATACTAAGGAAAAATTTCCAAGTGATGCTCAACTCAAATCCTACACCTACCAATCCCTTCGTGTGAAGCCATTGGAAATCTCATATAGCTCAGTCAATTTCTTCAGTGACAGAGACGAAGTTCTTCTGGTCTCTGAGGAATTTGTTCTGACTGAGGAGTTAGGAATTCGCCAGTGTCGATTGCCTACACAGTGAGGAACATGATAGCCCTAAGGAATTTGATACTCAAAATTCCGACCATTGCTGTGCTATGTGCCAGCTGTCCCAAAATATCTACCCACCTAACAGTCATATCATTGAAGGGCATTTATGTCTTATCATGTCAGGCTGCTCCCTAGGCTATAAATAGCCGCCCCCTACAACCACTAGCTGGTTGGCTGCTCCGAGAGAAACTGACACTTGTCATTTAAGAGCATCCCATCCGCCGAGTACTTTGAGTGAAAATCATCAAGTGAGGAAAACCCAAACCCAAACACCTACAAACCCAAAGTGATTGAGCATCACTGAAGAGATTGATCCTGCGTGGATCCGACGCTTGTTACCTTTGAGGACCGTGCATGTTCCAGACGGTTAGGCGTCATGGTCTAGAGCATCCAAGAGGAAATTGTGGATCACCGAGTGACCGAGTCTGTGAAGGTTTGGAAGTCACCTGAAGACTTACCACGAGTGATTGGGCAAGGTCTGTGCGACCTTAGCTCAAGGGGAATACGGTGAGGACTGAGTGTACTGGGCTGCGTGTTCAGAACTGGGTGTCTGGGACTGTGTGTCCTCAGGTTTAAATACCTAGCCACCCTAACGAGACGTACAACTGTCACATCAGTTGGAACTAGTCTACCAAATCATTGTCTTCACCAAGCTACCGGGTTCCATTTCCTCAACCCTTTCATTTCCTCATTTCTATGTTGTGAGCTTGTTCATATCTGTTTGAAGACTTTGACTGAAGAATTTCTCAATTTCCTCAGTTCAATTTCTTCAGTTTGTTTGTCTTCATTCTGTTTATCCTGTGTTTACGCTTTCTGTACTCTGTGCTTGTTTTCATTCCATCATGAAGACCATGCTCATGCTCTGTTATGTTTACTTCTGAGTACTTATTCCACTGCAAGTAGTTCTTCACTCAGGAATTTCCTCACCCTGAAATTCCTCAGTGAAGATTTCATAAAAATCGCCTATTCACCCTCCCCCCTCTAGTCTATATAACGCACTTTCACTTCTCCTGGGTACAACTCGAATAAAAGGAAAAGAAGTTCAGAGAAACACACTGAAATATTTTTGGAGTTTTTGGTTTTCTTTAACAACCAAATAAGGGAAAAGCAAAAATGAGGAAAACTATTTACACGGGAAATCTCCTAACAAGCAAAAGAAGAACAAGGAAATCTTTTTGGGTTTTCTCTTTTTAATACTACAGCTAAGCATGCATAGAAAGTAAACTAGCTACAACTATTTTTTGGTTTTTATAAAGTTTTTCAAACACACAAGAAGAAAGCAAGAAAATAAATCTAAGCATGGATGATACAATGAAAAAGTGTGGACATCGACAAATGGAATAAGTGGTCATGAATGTAAAGTCGGTGGAAACACGTACTCCCCCAAGCTTAGGCTTTTGGCCTAACTTGGTAATCAATCAGTAGCCCGGAGGGTAGTAGTCGGTGTGGTACCTCATGGAGGCTCTTGGTGCGGATGCCTCGGGCCGCCATGTTGCCTCTACTGCTGCATTGTGATCTCGAGCCTCACTCTCAAGAACAAAATATCTTCCCTTGCCGTGATAATCAAAAAGAGCAGGCGCAGGCAAATATGTTTGCATAAGAGATGTTTGGTTAAACAAAACACTATAAGTGAAGTTATCAGCCTTTCCCTTGAGAATCTTATGGTCTTTCAAGGTGTTAAAATCTAAATGCTGCATGGGTAGAATAGGATCAAAGGGCAGAGGTGAAGCACCCAGCCCTCGTGCTAAATGCGTGGCATAAATTCCACCATAGAAGCAGCCACTGTTAGCGTTGTGTTGAAGTCTGTGTGCAACAATGGCTGCAAGATTATAATCCCTTTCACCAGTGAGAGCAGTACGTATGAGGCTCAAGTCTGGAGCACAAAGCGTGCCACAGTCTTGCTTGCCTACTATGCATTTCCCGTTAAATAACGCAAAGTACTGAATTGTAGGAAAATGAGTGCACTTTATTCTACCTTGAGTAACGCCCCACCTTTCACCGTAACAAAGGCTTGTCAAGAATGTTTCGAACTCAGCCTTTGGTGGTTCGTGCTACCTCTTGAGCACTGCGTTGGATTTCCTTGAAGAGGAAATGATGATGCAGCAAAGTAGTGTAAGTATTTCCCTCAGTTTTTGAGAACCAAGGTATCAATCCAGTAGGAGGAAACGCACGAGTCCCTCATACCTGCACAAAGCAAATAACTCCTCGCAACCAATGCGATAAGGGGTTGTCAATCCCTTCACGGTCACTTACGAGAGTGAGATCTGATAGATATGATAAGATAATATTTTTGGTATTTTTATGATAAAGATGCAAAGTAAAATAAAGGCAAAGTAAATAGCAAAGGAAATAACTAAGTAGTAGGAGATTAATATGATGAAGATAGACCCGGGGGCCATCGGTTTCACTAGTGGCTTCTCTCGAGAGCATAAGTATTCTATGGTGGGTGAACAAATTACTATTGAGCAATTGACAGAATTGAGCATAGTTATGAGAATATCTAGGTATGATCATGTATATAGGCATCACGTTCGAGACAAGTAGACCGATTCCTGCCTGCATCTACTACTATTACTCGACTCATCGACCGCTATCCAACATGCATCTAGAGTATTAAGTTCATGAAAACAGAGTAACACCTTAAGCAAGATGACATGATGTAGAGGGATAAATTCATGCAATATGATAAAAAAACCATCTTGTTATCCTCGATGGCAACAATACAATACGTGCCTTGCTGCCCTACTGTCACTGGGAAAGGACACCGCAAGATTGAACCCAAAGCTAAGCACTTCTCCCATTGCAAGAAATATCAATCTAGTAGGCCAAACCAAATTGATAATTCGAAGAGACTTGCAAAGATAACCAATCATACATAAAAGAATTCAGAGAAGATTCAAATATTGTTCATAGATAATCTTGATCATAAACCCACAATTCATCGATCTCAACAAACACACCGCAAAAAGAAGATTACATCGAATAGATCTCCACAAGAGAGGGGGAGAACATTGTATTGAGATCCAAAAAGAGAGAAGAAGCCATCAAGCTAATAACTATGGACCCGAAGGTCTGAGGTAAACTACTCACACTTCATCGGAGAGGCTATGGTGTTGATGTAGAAGCCCTCTGTGATGGATGCCCCCTCCGGCGGAGCTCTGGAATAGGCCCCAAGATGGGATCTCGTGGGTACAGAAAGTTACGGCGGTGGAATTAGGGTTTTTGCTCCGTTTCTGATCGTTTGGGGGTACGTAGGTATATATAGGAGGAAGATGTACGTCGGTGGAGCAACAGGGGGCCCACGAGGGTGGAGGGCGCCCCGGGGGGGTAGGCGCGCCCCCTACCTCGTGGCTTCCTCCTTTATTTCTTGACGTAGGGTCCAAGTCTCCTGGATCATGTTCTTTCTGAAAATCACGTTCCCGAAGGTTTCATTCCGTTTGGACTCCATTTGATATTCCTTTTCTGCGAAACTCTGAAATAGGCAAAAAACAGCAATTCTAGGCTGGGCCTCCGGTTAATAGGTTAGTCCCAAAAATAATATAAAAGTGGATAATAAAGCCCAATAATGTCCAAAACAATAGATAATATAGCATGGAGCAATCAAAAATTATAGATACGTTGGAGACGTATCAAGCATCCCCAAGCTTAATTCCTGCTCGTCCTCGAGTTGGTAAATGATAAAAAAGATAATTTTGATGCGGAGTGCTACTTGGCATAATTTTAATGTAATTCTTCTTAATCGTGGTATGAATATTCAGATCCAAAAGATTCAAGATAAAAGTTCATATTGACATAAAAATAATAATAATTCAAGCATACTAACTAAGCAATTATGTCTTCTCAAAATAACATGGCCAAAGAAAATTCATCCCTACAAAATCATATAGTTTAGTCATGCTCCATTTTCGTCACACAAGAATGCTCTCATCATGCACAACCCCGATGACAAGCCAAGCAATTGTTTAATACTTTAGTAATCTCAAACCTATAAACTTTCACGCAATATATGAGCGCGAGCCATGGACATAGCACTATGGGTGGAATAAAATATGATGATGGGGGTTATGTGGAGAAGAAAAAAAAGGAGAAAGTCTCACATCAACGAGGCTAATCAATGGGCTATGGAGATGCCCATCGATTGATGTTAATGCAAGGAGTAGGGATTGCCATGCAACGGATGCACTAGAGTTATAAATGTATGAAAGCTCAACAAAAGGAACTAAGTGGGTGTGCATCCAACTTGCTTGCTCACGAAGACCTAGGGCACTTGAGGAGGCCCATTGTTGGAATATACAAGCCAAGTTCTATAATGAAAAATTCCCACTAGTATATGAAAGTGACAAAACAAAAGACTCTCTATCATGAAGATTATGGTGCTACTTTGAAGCACAAGTGTGGCAAAGGATAGTAGCATTGTCCCTTCTCTATTTTTCTCTCCCTTTTTTTGGGCCTTCTCTTTTTTTGGCCTTTCTCTCCCCCTTTTTTTAATTCCTCACTTGGGACAATGCTCTAGAAAATGATGATCATCACACTTCTATTTATTTACATCTCAATGATTACAACTCGATGCTAGAACAAAAGATGACTCTATATGAATACCTCCGGTGGTGTACCGAGATATGCAATGAACCAAGAGTGACATGTATGAAAGAATTATGAACGGTAGCTTTGCCACAAATACTATGTCAACTACATGATCATGCTAAGCAATATGACAATGATGAATGTGTCATGATAAACAGAATGGTGGAAAGTTACATGGCAATATATCTCGGAATGGCTATGGAAATGCCATAATAGGTAGGTATGGTGGCTGTTTTGAGGAAGATATAAGGAGATTTATGTGTGAAAGAGCGTATCATATCACGGGGTTTGGATGCACTGGTGAAGTTTGCACCAACTGTCAATGTGAGAAAGGGCAATGCACGGTACCAAAGAGGCTAGCAATGATGGAAGGGTGAGAGTGCGTATAATCCATGGACTCAACATTAGTCATAAAGAACTCACATACTTATTGCAAAAATCTACAAGTCATCAAAAACCAAGCACTATGCGCATGCTCCTAGGGGGATAGATTGGTAGGAAAAGACCATCGCTCGTCCCCGACCGCCACTCATAAGGAGGACAATCAAAGAACACCTCATGTTTCAAATTTTTTACATAACGTTTACCATACGTGCATGCTACGGGACTTGCAAACTTCAACACAAGTATTTCTCAAATTCACAACTGCTCAACTAACACGACTTTGATATTATTACCTCCATATCTCAAAACAATCATCAAGCATCAAACTTCTCTTAGTATTCAAAACACTCATAAGAAATTTTTAACTAATCTTAAATACCTAGCATATTTAGGATTATTTAAGCAAATTACCATGCTATTTAAGACTCTGAAAATAATCTAAGTGAAGCATCACTACAAAAAAATACACTTCTGTGATGATACGTGTTTGTCACAGTAGGTCGCTTTTTTTGTCATGCATGTACATCCATGACAAATTTATGACAGAATCAAGATAGTCATACATGTGCTGTTGTAGAAGTGTTCCATGACATTACCAAAATTATCATCACGGAAGTGTCCACTTCCATGACGATAAATCGCGCGTCATAGAAGTGCTTTTGTCAAGGGTGACCGACACATGGGATCCACCGTAACAGAACGCCGTTAAGCTATCGGGTCGGGTTTTGGATCCGATAACCCGTTAACAGCCCCGACCAATGGGGAATTTCCACGTGTAAAATCATCATTGGCTGGAGGAAACACGTGTCGGCTCATCGTTGGGACAGATGTCAACCACTCATTGGACGGAAGGCGCCTATGATACGTCGACACGTGGCATGGCCCAACAGAGGCCCATTCCTGTGAAAAGGCCGGCCCGTTTGACTTGGTCAAAAGCTGGTGGGCCGGCCCATGGAAAGCCTGTTAACGACCTGTTCGAATATAGCCCATTTACAGCCCGCTAACCCAAGGCCTGTTACGCACTATCCGAATTAGGCCCAGTAGCGTCATCTGGGCCATCCAATATGATTCCAGCCCATTTTCACTTCTGGCCCATATATGACCCACGACGTCTTTCGGCCTATATGAGGCCCTGCGTAACTCTTGGCCTACTAACGGCCCGTGGTGAAACTGGCCCGTAATGAACAGTGTATCACTTTACACCCATTAACGGCTCGTGGTGAAACTGGCCCATAATGAACGGTGTATCACTTTATACCCATTAACGGCCCGTTATTCTGTTGGGCCGTTTCCAGCCCATGTTATCTTTCGGCCTTCTCCGAGCCCATTTATTCTTGGGCTCATTTCCAGCATTCGTTTACTTACGGCCCGTTGCTGTCATTTTCTGCTTGTGGGCCAAATTCAGCCCGTGGTTACAGTCGGCCCATTTGTGGTCCGTTAATACGTTGGGCTGATTTCATAGCGTCATCAAATACGGCCTATTAACGATGGCCCGTTATGGTCGGCCCATGAATGGACGATTCCAACTCTAGCCCGTTTATGGCCATAATGCGGTCTGTTTGGCCCATGTTTGGCCAATCGATTATACGGCCCATATAAGGACCATTGATAATACGGCCCGCAGAAGGCCCATTGTTTCTATGGCCCATAGAAGGCCCATTGTTTCTACGGCCCGTAGAAGGCCCACTATTTCTACGGCCAGTAGGAGGCCCAGTGTCACTACAGTAAATATTAGCCCATGGTTATTGTGGCCTAGTTTTAAAAAATAGGTTATTGCAGCCACTAGCTAACCGCGGAAAAAGAACTGCAATGACTACAAGCAAACAAATAAACAAGACAACAAGGAAATAAATAAGCAAGCAACTAACGCTAGGCTATCACGGCTATTACACATAATACATCCACTAGGCATCAAAGCTCGCGACCAGTGCAAATATAGGGAACAAAGCAGCATATCATATACACTGGTTGTCAAAGTTGGCGACCAGCGCAAATAAACGCCGCAGCAAAACAAATCCAGAACTAAAACCACTTCAGAAGATCTCAAGAAACAATATCCTGGGTACCCATAATGCTGGCAAGATGCTTACCAAGCTTATTAACTTTCTCTTGTTTGGCGCTTAAATCCTCCAGCGCTTGCTGTTGCACCAGAAAATATGCATCTGAATTCTGTAGGTACTTCCTCAGTCCTTCAGCTTCCTGTCGCAGCACATCCGATCAATGTCTTTGAACTTGAAGTTGAGACTCAAGAAGACGAACTGATTCAGGCAGCGAGTTCGAAGAGCTTGTGCCAGCAGTAGTGGCCAGTAACTCGAACACTACATCAAGACAGGACTTTTGGGTTCCCTCACTGTCGTCAAGATAGTTTTTATCAGCTTTCTTGGAGACCAACAGGGATGTCTCACTATCTTGAACCTTATCTGCATTACTTCCTTTACCATTGGATAACGTGGTACTCTTCTCCAATATTTTGTCCGCATTCTAAAAGAGAAACAAGCAGACACATCACATGTTGACCATGTTGTATATGAAACTCATTTTCGTAAATCAGTTCGGTAGTAAAGTGGACAGGATAACAGCATGAAACAAACATATGTCTATGTACCATGGTCACTTTATGGTCTATATCATTCTAGTTTTTGTTGCCAAATCAAGATAGAGACACAGTTCAAATAATATTTGTTCAAGACAAAGCAGAATAGGCAGAATATAAGTGTGGGTAACTATAGAGCAATAACAACACTTGTAATGTGCATGACATGAGAACATAACTGTTTATTCAATTGAAACTGAAATCAACATAGAGCAGGTTACAACAGCAAACCAGTTAAAGAAACGGGTTTAAAACATACCTGTTGCGCCATTGGAGTTTCAATTCCATCCTTCAAATTTGAAAATAGTTGGTATGAGTAAATACAGTCATGCAAGAGCAAAGGAGTATGAACCATAGCTACAGAACCTGACCTGAGAACAAATCTTCTTCTCCTTTAAGCATTGAGTTGGGATTCGGAGTGGTGGTCCTCGTGCTTTGGGCACTGCAGTTCCCTTACTAACTGCTCGTGTTTGGGTGCTCTGTGGTGGAGACGGTGCTGTGTCAACTGGAACTGGGTTACTATCTGTCGGGGTTGGGATTAGAAGGGGTGTAGCTGGTTCTCTGTCCAACTGGGTAGGGGTACAATCTGCGAGAGTTTGGGTTATGTGTGGTGGATCCAGTCCTTGGGCAAGTACAACCGTGGTTCTATCTGCATCAACTGGTAGCACTATCTTTTCTGAAGACCGTGTTGTTACTCCCTTAGATACTGCCATCACGCTCTCCAATTCAAATGGCTGATAAACAAGAAAAGTAATTGAAAGTATAGACATTGTATGATAGACAGGTGCAATGGATAGTAGGGAATAAAGGAGGGCATGAAATAATTCATATTTATGTTGTCTAACCAAACAGGATAGCATGACACAATTTCACATATATGATGGCTAACTAAACAGGATAGCATGACACAATTTCACATTATGATGGCTAACTAAAAAAGATGGAAAGACATAGTTGAAAATTTGAGACTATGTAAACATGATGACATGACATAACTATATAATGTGTTTATTAAATAGGTTGCCATGCCATAGTTCACATACATTCACAAATAGAATGCCATAATTCAAAATATGATGACTGTAAACACTAAACAGGATGAGATGATATAACTATATGATGTCTTTATTAAATGGGTTGCCATGCCATAATTCAGATAGATGATGTGTATGTACTATGTAAACATGATGGCATGATATAATTCAAATATATGATTTATATAGTAAGCAAGTAAGCAGATGGAAATCCATATATGATGTAAAAACTAAGAAATGCAACACAACATGCATGACATGGGTAATATAACCCTGCCAAGTTTGAGCATAGACCTCAGGGGGAAAATAGGACTGGTCATCAGTCTCTGAATCCTCCTCTGTGGAGCTCTCTGTAACCAGCAAGATGTCTGCTTCAGCAGGTAGCATTGTCTGCTCTGAATACCTTGTTTTCACTCCAGATACTTCCATCACCGCTTCAAATGGCTGATGCACAGGAAGAGTAGTTGAATATACAAACGTTGTCGCCAAATGGAACACGTAATACAAAAAAATGATAGCATGATATAATTCACATACGTGATGATTGGCTAAACAGCATGGCATTGCATAATTCACATATATAATGCCTTTGCAACAAGATAGCATTGTATAATTCACATATATAATGTCTTGCAACAAGATGGCAATGCATAATTCACATATATGGTAATTAGACACTAAACAGGTGGCATTCACACAAAGCATGTCTAAACTAATCAAATGACATAGCAATGCGAGACACCATACGCACGATATGAGCAACATAACCCTGCCAAGTTAGAGCATACACCTCGGGGGGGGAATAGGACTGGTCATCTGTCTCTAAATCCTCCTCTGAGGAGCTATCCGTAACCAGCGAGATATGCGCTTCGTCAGATAGCATAGTCTGCTCTGAAGACCTTGTTTTCACTCCAGAATTTGCCATCACCGTGTCAAATTGCTGATGCACATGAAGAGCAGTTGAATGTAATAACATTGTTCACAAATGTAATATGTAACGAAAAAAAGGATGGCCTGATATAATTTACATATAAGATCACTGGCTAAGTAGGATGACATTGCAAAATTCACATATATGATGCCTGGCTAAACAAGATGGCGTTGCATAATTCACATAAACGATGAATAAACTAAACAGATGGCATTCGCACAAAGGATGTCTAAACTAAGCAGATGACATATTTGATGTATAAAGTAAGCAATGCAAGACACCATATGCATGATATAACCAACATCAGCATGCCAAGTTAGAGCGAAGACCTCAGGGGGTAAATAGGAGTTGTCTTCTCCTTCTGAATCCCCGTCGGAACAGATATCTTCCTCTCGATTACAATCCGAAATGCATGGACGGGGGGCTGCCTTTGCGCCTACCATGGAGCAATGTCTGCGTGAAATTTTATTGCCACACAAGGCTCGTCTCTTTTGCTCTACATGTTCAATTCCATTGTTTACAATAACTGTCATGCATAGGAATAAAACATAGTGAGATTATGTAAGGAGTGCTTGCAGAAATCCAGAGTGATGGTAGCAACCTGTGGATAGACCCAAAACCAATAATAGCAGGCAGATAATGGCTTCAGTTAAAAAATACAGATGATGGCTTCTTTACTGTTTGTTTCCCACCCAACATGAAACTCATAGTAGACACTGAAGATTAACCAGATAGTATATAGATACTATTCATAGCGGCCCCGATATGTACCCCACAACCATTTAAAAACTCAAGTTTGACCATTAGTTTGGAGCTGACTCGGAGTCTAATCGGTGAACAGGATGATAAAGTAGCATGTAATATTAAGCGATGCATAACGTAAGCAGACACGAAAGAGTGCGACCTCTCTTGCGGACCCGTGGTCCTCAAGGTCATCTGCTCGGTTGATGATGGTAGTGCAGTTTTCATGGCTGCCAGCAGCGGGGAAGAAGATCTGAGGCGGCGAAAGACAGTCTGGAGGCCCGATCCCTGCTGTGCTGGACCCTTCTATCGTTGGAGCAGCTGAGCTGGGGTGGACGACGGCGCAGCAGGAGCGGGACAAACCACGCAAGGTTTTCTTTGACAACTATCTGTAAGAGAAGTAATTCTATAAGGGCTTGTTTGAATTGGAGGATTCCAACAATGCAGGGATAGGAAATAGACAGGAATAGGATAGGAATGCACGTGCAAAACAGAGAATTTAAAAACACAGGATTTCTGTCAATCTGGGTGTTTGATTCACAACAATTGGAAGATCACAGGATGCAAAGAAGCATGGTGAGATTAAGTCAAACCACAAGAAAATGTACGGTTATAATGCTATTATGCTACTATCTCTTAGTATTGTGCTTCATGAATAGGAATTTGAAAAGGAGGACAAGTGAAAATTAAAATTCCTATGTTTTTTCTTTCAAGGAGACACTAAAGGAACAAATCCGTGTGCTCAGTGGACAATATATATAACATGTAGAGTAAAAAAGAGATGCAACAAGTGTACAACCTCTTTGGCGAAGCCATGTCGATCTCAGCGTGATTGGGTTGGCCGGTGAGGATGCTCCGGCTAACTTGGCTGTCGGAGATGGAGCCCGAGGTACTGCTCCACTATGATGGAGGGTCTCGTCGTTGGAGCAGCTCCGGTGAGTTGTACGACGCCGAGGCTGAAGAAGGACAAGAGAGACAACGAACAACGTTAACCTGAGTGGAATTCTAATAGCATCTACAATACATGACGTAAAATACATAACCACAAAGTGCTAGATGTAAAATACATCAGCCGTTCATCTCTCAATTTAACTGTCGAAACTGAATTTAACTGTCGAAACTGAATTTTGCTGTCGAAACGAAACGCACTAGCAAGGTGAGGCTACATGTCGGTCGACTGACTTTTTCATCTCTGGTCAGTCGATTTTGCAGCCGTTGGATACGAAATCAAGGGCCTGCTGTTCATCTTCAACCTCCACCCCCCCCTGAGCCGGCCAAACAAAAAGCCCCCCGCCGCCCGTGGCCGGCGGTGCGCTGCCCCGCCCTCCCCGAAAACACTCCTCACCGCTGGTCCCCCCCACACCGCCCCATCCCCACCGCCGGCGACCACAGCCCCCATCCTGAACCCTAAGATAGATAGTGGGGTACCTCTCTGGAGAGCCCCCCTCCCCGCTGCGGCTGGTTCTTCCTTCACCCCGGTGGCATCGAAGTCAAGTGTAGCTAAATCGGAGCAACATCGCAAGCAAGAGCAAGAGCGAGAGCAGCAGCGCGAGCAAGAGCAATAGCAAGAGCAGACCAGGTAGGGGACCGAGAGCAAGAGCAGAGCAGCAGCGCGAGCGAGAGCTAAAGCAGCAACGGGTTCTACTGATGTGGACGTCGCCGCCGAGGGAGCGACGCCGTGGAGGAAGTGGTCGGCGACGCCGCCGTGGACGGAGCCGCGCCGTGTCGGCTCGGGACCGAGCGCCGGCAGCACCATGAGATTGAATCAAGAAGAAAATGCGGCGATTAGTGTACAACCTCTTTGGTGGCTCCGATTAGGCCGTAGATTCATCCGAGGAAACGGTGATGAGGATGCTCTTCCGGTGGTGCAGGTGAAGACGGTGGTGTGGGAATCGAGGTGGCGCGAAAGACGAGGGGAACGTCGGGACAGCTCCTTGGAGGTGGAGGACGGGGTGGCTGAACCGGCGGGACGATGAGATCAATGACGGATCCTCATCTGGTACGGTGGATGAGGGACGTCGAGGTGTTGTTGTGGACGACGTCATCGGGGAAGAGGCTCCGGCTGGGTGGCGGACGGAGCAGGGTGTGGGGTTTCGCCGCGGGTTTTCGCGGCCTCGGTGTACGAATGGGTGGGCGGATGGGATGGCAGTGGGGAACCATGGCTTAGAGATGCGCTTGTCCGAAATGTGGGGTAAGTTACAAAAGTACCCCCACCGATTTGAGGCGATTCTTTCGGTTCAGGGGTACCACGGGCATTTCACGTGTCGGGATTTCACAGGAGGTGGGAGTTTTCGCGTGCGTTGTAATTTCGGAATAGCAAGGCGCGGGTTGAGATGGAGGGAGTTGTCGGAGCACAACGAGACAAAGATATATCTTAAATATTTTGGGCTAACAAGGCGCGGGTTCAAATTTCTGAACAAGCCTAACGTGTACTGTACCAAATCAATGCGCCCTACAAATGTCATTCAAAAATTTGAATTCATGTTATGTTCAATTAAAATATTTCGCTACGTGTATAATGCATGCAACCTACTACTCAAATGAACGTTTTAGTGCATTCCAAACGTATATACTACCGCTTCAATATGAACTAAATTTGAATTCGTTTCTCTATTTGAATAAGATCTACAGTAATGATTGTTGTGAAGTCAAAGCATTTGAATTCGTTTCTCTATTTTAATAAGATCTACAATCATCATTATTGTCAAGTTAAACCGTCGTTTGCGTATTATCTTCACAGCACACCACATGATTAGTCTTGAGTTACATATGAACTATGTGTACTATATGAACTCGAACTAGAATTTTTGAATCCACTTTATTTTAATTTCAAATCACATTACATTTCTAGCTCTAGCTAGATCTTCATAATCTAAACCATGTCTCATATGTATAATGTGTTTATCACATTATGTATGGTGCCCCGCCCCCTACGCCTACAAGTATTTAGATGTGAGTTGCAAACACCACACATTACCAAAAATTCAAATAAAATGTGAGAATGTTCGATAGATAGTATTGTTTAGATTGTTCGATATTTAGTTGTAAGCTGCAAATGCCACACATTATCACAAATTCAAATAAATTGTGAGATTGTTTGATGTATAGTATGGTTTAGATTGTTCGGCATTTAGCTGTGAGTTGCAAACACTATGCATTATCACATTATGGTATAACATGTGCACAGCACGTGTATCACCGATATATTCATGCATGCAATGTTTAAAACACTATGATCTCCTATTCAAATATATGAATCCGCTTTCATATCAAATTATGATCTTTGTTAGTCTCTTACGCCCACACAATCCTCTAACCTTTGTAGCTACCACTAACTTTCTCTTGTGCATGCACACGCCCTCCTCGCCCTCCCCCACCCTCGGCATTCTATCCACCGGGTACATTCATTTTTTTCTTTAGGTCGTTCTCCCAGAGTCTCCACAACTCCTTTCCGACACACACCGATCGATAAACCTCTCCAGTGATGCCTGCCTACAACATACAAACACACCTTCAATCTCCTCCTTTATGTGTCCTTGCCTCGTGTCTCTCATATGGTCAGACACACGTGTAAACTCTCGCCCCTCTTTTCATCGCTCTCACAACTGCACACTCCTCCCCCTATCTAGCTAGTAGTTGGGCCTCTCGCACCACCTCCTAGCTCCATTCTCTCTGTCTATCCGTCTCGCTGGGCCTTATTTGCCTCTAACAAATGGACGTACACCGACCGATCTCTCGCTATACATATAGCTAGCTAGGTCCTTATAACTCGTTTTTACCCACACGTCAATCGATCTACCTCATTAGTTGTGTCTCTCCCTTCCTCCGACAAACAACAATTGATCTACCGATCTAGTTAGGTTTGCTTACCAAACACATGGTTCCCCTTCATCATCCATGGATGTGTCCCGACAGATCTATCACACACAGGCACACAGAAACACATCCCCACTCTTATTGATAACATTGCAGTTCCACCCTCAGTTTGTCTAGTAGGCCTCTCCCACCATCTTCGAGAAGCAACTCCATCACCCATCCAGCACTCTACCCCTCTCCCTCCCTCTCCCTCCCTCTCTCTCTCCTCTCTCTCTCCCATCATATTTCCCGTCCTTCAGTTATGTATGGATGTCGACCGATCTCCCTCAAGACATAGCTGGGTCTCTCCTTCTCAACACATATATGAGTCGTTCTACCTCTATAGTTAGGCCTCTGCCTACCCCTCCCACCACCCCCTCCCCCCACACACACCGATACATCGAGCGCTCTAGTCATGTCTCCCTGCCACACACAAACTTGATGTGTGCCCTCTAACGTTCCGGTAGGCCAGTCGCCCTATATCTTTGACTTGTACACACACACAATTTCGATGGCTCTCTTCATCGATCTTGCACCCACCCACTTGATCCTCTCTTCGACTCTATCAATAGCTATGACCCCTCCCTCTCTTCTCGTGGATTGCCCGACCCTCTATGTATGATATGGATAGGCCTCCATTTCACACACATTGCATGCAAAATTTTGTTTGAGATGTCATCGACACATATTCCCACAAATAATTCACGAAATCAACCCCCACCCCACCCCCCACCCCAAAACAAAAAACACTCACGAACGCGGTTTGTATCTCTCACACGCACCCACGTAGGTGGGGGACGTGCACGAAGAGAAGAGGTGCATGCACGGCGCACGTACTCCCGTCTCTTTCCCAACCACACCCGCACGGGTACACAGTGGAGCTCATTTCGGTATGAAAAAGGCAGCCCACATTGTAATTTGGCACGTGTACCGGTTGTCCACTTGGTGGAGGGAGGATCGTCTACCACGGGTGAACAAACAAATTGCGACTTGACGTGTTATGTTAAAAAAAGAGGCAAACCATGTGGGGCCTACCTTAGAGGCAAGGCTCTATACACTGGAGTACTTTTGATGTGTCCCGTCAACTCGCAGAACGAGGAGAAGCTTGCTTAGTACGCCGTCTCCCCCACCCACGGGCGCGGTGGCTCGCAGGATGAGGTGAAGCTTGCTTACTACGCCTTACGGCCGCTCCCTCGCCCATGCGGGCGGTGGCTCGCAGGACGAGGAGAAAAATTTACTACTCCCTTCATTTACTCCTCGTCCCTACTACCTTGGTTATAGATATTATATCATATTGTTTGGAATATATATGTCCTTTAGTAGATTTCAATATGAACTACTAGTACATACTCCAAACGCTGATGTATATAGACGTATTTTAGAGTGTAGATTCACTCATTTTGCTCTGTATGTAGAACTCTCCCTCGCCCCTCGACCCTCGCCCACATGGTCGACGTGCAGCAATTCATTCACTCTCATATAGCTAGAACGATATATACTGCACTACCATTATTGCTCGACTTCCCGAAGAGGCGAAGAGCCAATCGCAAGGTCAATATTTTGGAGATGCCAAGCACAAGGTTATAGGAGAACGAGTAGTAGGTGCCGCGTCATTTATAAATAAAGTTTTTATTCTTCAGTGGCACGTACGCAATATGATAGGTTCATATGGAGAGAAAAGGAAACCGCTCCACTATATACATCGTCAGGACGGGCCAGCCTACACGGTTGCTTGCTGGGGTTGCTCTCTTCACACTCTCTCGCACAAAACGACTGTGGCCACATCTCTAACATCCCGGCGGATCACGTCCGCTTGGGGAAGGGGTGGATGCTTAGTGTAGATGCGGTGGCTGTCGCCGACAGCGAAAACCCACTGTCGGCACATCACGATTAGGGGTCCCCGCCGTTCTCTCTCACAAAGTCGGGGAGGTTGTCTTCGTCCCTTTCTCACTGCCGCGACGTGGGCAGTTGCCACCTCCCACCGCCCTCCTCAAGGTTGAGCTACGTCCCTCAGGTACAACTCCCTTTACAGCCGGCTTGCACCACTGCTCCAGCTACCCACATCACTCCCTGTGGATATTTCTCTACTTCTTTGCCCCGCACATACCTCTACCGGCTTCTACGTACTGTATTTGTGATGAGTTTATGTCTCATCAACTAGTCCCAGTAATCTTATTCTAATCACGCTTGTTCAATTTCTTTGCCACAGGGATGCTCATCTCGATTTTGGTGACACTGCACAAAATGATCCGATGGTCAAAAGGTTGCAAACTTCATTTATTAGGAAGCTCGAACATTGCCAGCAAATTGAAGCCTGGTCAGGGTTCATGGTTCAAGGGCTAGGGACTGCATGGATCATTTTTTTCTTTAGCTGCCTCTGTTCCAAAATAAGTGTCAACTTTAGTAGTAGTACAACTTTGAACTAAAGTTTGCAGAAAGTTGAGAAACTTATTTTGGAACGGAGGGAGTGCATATTTGCTATGATCTGTCAATCATTGAGATGCAATAGCATGCACGTTAGTCTCCTTTGTATTTGATGAAATGTTGCAACAGGCAACCTTGGACGCAAGATACATGTAACAGAAGCTGGAAGCTTCATAGCATTGTACAAATTTATCTCGCTGATAAATTATAGTACATACTATACTAGTACTTCCTCCGTTCCTAAATATAAGTCTTTGTAGAGATTTCACCATGAACCACATGCGAATGTATATAGATGCATTTTAAGTGTAGATTCATTCATTTTGTTCCGTATGTAGTGGAATCTCTACAAAGACTTATATCTACTAGTAATAGCTAGCCCCCACTACTAGGAATTCTCTATCCTCTCCTTGAGCCACGTCATCAAAATTGATGTAGCCGTTAGATGAAGTAAATCAGTCCATAATAGCCGTCTGATCTTGACGTTGAGAGGCTCCGCACTAAGCCACATGCAAGCATGCAGAAATACCGTGCCACATGCATGTGAGTGGGTTTTAAATCACATCAACATGTCTGCATGCAAGCATGCACCGGTAGCATGCATGTAAGTGAGCTTTTAAGTCCCATTAACATGTCAAAAAGAAAAATATAATCCCATTATGAAGTAGGAGTTGGCTGATCTTTTTTCCGTACGTCGGATGATCTAAATGATGTTGGGAGTTTATTTAGTTTGGCTACCACATTTGTCATGCGGTTATAGAGTTTTTTTTGTTCTATGAAATCGATAATTTTGCGCAGAGAGATATACCGCTGTTCCGCGCCAACGTGCGGGGACTCATCTAGTAATATTTAGGAACGGAGGGAGTACTATGTAAAGAGTTAGGTGTCGCACGGTGATAATGTGAGGTGGGCCATGTAATCACTGAGCCTGCGTGTTTTCACTGCTCTTGCACGCCTCCGCTGTAAGAATGGAGAAAATTGTAATCTAGTAGTAGTAGTATACCTCCGTTCGCCGAAAGCGTGGGACATCCAACAGTCCTACCACCTCAGTAATAAAGACCAATGAGCCGTCAAATCACATAGACCCAGCAGTAAGTTGGACGGACGAAGCAACCATCACTCTTGCGCCAGTGAGAGGTCGTGTCCGCTCTGCCCAGGCATGAATGAGGCACCGATTCTTTGGAGCGGCACTGATCGTTTCGGGAGGGAAGCGCATGCGGGCGATGGAGGGGCTTTGGGTGGGCCAGGCTGGTCAGGAGCGGGCGTGGCAGCTGTCTGCATGTCCCTACCAGACACGCCCGGAAACGAGAGGATGCACCGACTCTCGCGGCTAAAATTGTACACTACACAACATCTCTCTGTAGGAGTAGGTCGATCTGTCGCTCTCTCTAACACACACATGGTGTTAAACACACACACACGCGCGCGCGCGCGCACTTTGGTCCCGTTGCACCTTCTAGCGTGACTTATTACACCTAGACGGAGGGAGTAGTAAGTATACGAGATACGGTGGCACACTGACTTAAGTCAAATACAGGTGCCCAAAATTTGTGTGCATGTTATAATAAGGACTCACTTAAAATAGTACGTGAGCGAACAAAGGGATCAATTGGACAGTGTTCCCAAGCAGTAGCGAGATGTGTGAGGTAAGATACACCGCTGGCGCTTTTAATTTTTCTTATTAATTTGTTTGTTTCACCCTCTGACTGGTGGGACCCAACGTACTACGTGGAGAGAGGTAAGGTGACTAAGGCTGCATTATTTCTGCACCACTGTGGATAGTCTTACCACCAAAGCCACATGACACGATTATGATTGAAATCCCAATGACTCCCACACACACAAAAAAACACGGCATGCTTGTCACACGAATGCAGGAATGTATAAAAGGTTATTTCCCTCTCGTTGAACATAGCTGGTTAGCCTGTTCGCTCACTTTCTCGCCCTCTCCTACTGGAGCCTTAGCGCTTGTAGTTGCTCTCTTCACACTCTCTCGCCCTCTCTAGATCTAAACAAGACTTCGTTGGCCTCCCTCTCCCCTCACTGCTGCTCAAAGCCGGCAGGATCCGTCCGCCGGGAAGGGAAGGAGGCTTAACGTTGTCGCCGTCGGCGAGGGACTACCGGCGCAGCTGTTCACTTTCCACCCAGCGGCAGCGCGGGAGGGCCTCCGAGCCCTTCTTCTTTGTCGTCGTCCCGTCGCCCACCGAACCACGCCCCAAGAACCTTAAGGTATAATTTACTTACTCCACATGCATTGCTCTAGCTGCATGTATACCATGAATCTAGGACGTGGTTCAAAGAGGAAAGGAGTGGGAAAAGTTGTATATAGCATGAATCTAGGACGTGGTTCAAAGAGGAAATGAAGGGGGGAAGTTGTATAGCATTAATCTAGGACGTGGTTCAAAGAGGAAAGGAACAGGGGAAAGTTGTATCGCATAAATCTAGGACATGGTTCAAAGAGGAAAGGAAGGGGCGAAAGTACTAGTTCAAAAAGGAAAGGAAGGGACAAGGCTGTAGAGTTTGAGCAGGACTAGATTTGCTGCGCTCACATAGGGAAAGGCGTCTAAAGATAACAAAACTGGGACCAACACAAATATGCTCCTTGGTTGCTTGTTCTTTGTTGCAACAGACTGTGCATGACCACAGTACATCGGTAGATGCACATGGTGCTGGTGCGTCCACTGTCCCGTGCAACTCATTAGCTGTTGTTAATCTAAGGCCCTGTTTGGTTAAAAACTCCCTAGTCCCTACCTGTTGGTTCCAGGGACTAAACATGGACTAGAGGTTATTAAATGACATACTAAAAGACCATGTTACCCCTAGTAATGAACTAATAGAGACAAGGTGCGATGCGTGGCAGGGGCAACTGTTGGAAAAAGTCCCAAAAAGACTCCCTCGGGGTCTTCTTTCTTTAGTCCCAAATGCCCACTTTTAGTCCCTAAAAGTCCCTCATCTTTGGTTTAGATGGGACTGACACGGAGTTTTTTTAGTCCCTACACCAAAATGTCCCTGTAAACAAACACCCTCTAATAATGCCGCTGGAAAATTGATGTAATGCCACGGTTAAAAGCAAATTACATGTTTAACGAATTTTATTGTTAATATAATATCTATGTTAATATTAATCAATGCACAAATGCTACTGTCTTGCTTTCTTTACCATTTAGATAAGGTAGATGCTTCTTTTTGTTGGCTTCTGTGTCATCCACCGTTATTGACCATTAATTGTTTCCTTTGCACCTCTGTGTAAACATGGTTATCTGCTTCACCTCGTTGCCATTGTGACCTTTTGTTGCACTGCACAAAACACTTTTGTTTTAAGAGTGTTTTGTGCAGTTCAACCAAAATGTCACACCCACAACGTTGCTTGATTGCTTGATCTTAGTGGAACTGCACAAGAGGAGATCTTACTTCCTATCCGTTAAGGCAAATTTGGTTCAGGTCTTCTTCTTGTGACTTGTTTGAATTCCGCATCATGAGAGGTCAGTACTAGCCTTCTTTCACATGATTCTGCAGTGTGCATTCATATGTTGTGCTACTTGTATGATAATGTTGCTTGATTTTAGTGAACTGCACAAATGGAGACAAGACTTCCAATCTGTATGTGCACCGTAATATCCCATTGAGGTAAGATAAGGATATTTCACAACTGTTGGCCTGTATTTTGCCACTTTCATCAGAAAATTAAGTTTAGTACTATACTTGTGCTCCCTAATTGACATGCCAAATCTTACATTGAAGGCAAAGCTTGTTTGTTATTGAACCAAGTGATGAAGGGGAAGAACAAGGGGAAGAAAAACAAAAATCAACTCCCGGTGCTGTAATGAAGCACTAGAACTGTGATGACACAAGTAATGATATAGTTTTGCATCTTAATTTATTGCTATGGCTCGAACGAGCAATTGTTTTGCCACTGATTTGATGCCACTCTTCATGTAATATGTAATTATCTCTACTTGTGCAAACAGGGATCTTCTTTGAAGATACCATATATTTTAGTGGAACTGCACAAGAAGATGTTGGAAACATTAAACTAATCGAGGAGTATATAGTAAGCATGACCACCACCGTAGATTGCAACAGATGGTTCCGGAGAATTTCTTCATCTGTATGCTCTACACAACAAGTCTCCTGACAAAGGTTGGTACTCGCCCACTGATTTCATCCATATGATTGAGCTTTGTCATCTCTATTGGTGTTGTGCTACTGTTTAGATACTGTCATGAAAAAGTGGTATTGTCCTTGAGAAGTGCTTCATTTGTGCTGTTTTAAATATTTCCTTTCCTTTTTTCGAGCAAACAGTGATGCTAGCATTTAGTAGTCCTCTTGTATTTGCACAACAGGATCATCTTCCTCTGAAGAAGAATATGGAGTACGTGAAGTGACTAGTTCCGATTATGCCAGGATGAAGAAGCCATGTCTATCTTATCATCAGAAGGAGCGGTTGAAGCATGGTTACATTACTCCCCACAAGACCAAACTAACTTCAGCTCAGAAGGACTGACAAAATCTCCATTTTTTTGCTGTGATGCGCGAGTACAATGTTGTTCTAGGATTCTTTCTGGTGAGTTCCATTTTTCTAAAAGTGTGCTCTACATGGACCATGTATGTGCCTGTTGAAACTGTCAATTCATAGTACAGTTTGCTCTATACTAATCACTTTTTTGTATTTGTGCAAATAGGGGTGCTCAGCTTGATTTCAATGGGAACTAAACAAAATGTTCATGAATACATCGAATCATTCATTTCCACCACAAGAAAGGAGGTGTCGATAAGTTCAAGGCGTTGCAACATATAAGGGCGAAATCATACAAGCTACGCGCGAATTTGGTTGATTTTGGTGGAACTGCACAAAAAGAACAGCTGGTTTATTTAGCACGAGGTGCCATGTCAATGTCTGAACTGACGGCAAACCCTGCCCATTCCATAATCGTAGGCATTTGATATTTTGGAATGGGACAACCTTGTCAAATTTTGCTCATTGATTTTAGCAAGACATGCGTTTGATATTTTCGAATGGGACGCCCTTGCTGTCAGCAGCGTCGATCAATTTTTTCTTTATTCTTTAGTTGTGAAGTAAATATTGCCTCTGACATGTGAGTCGCTGAGATGCATAATCATTGATTGTTTTGAATGTTCTCTATGAATTGCCAGGCCTGTGTGTTTCATTGCAATGTACAGAAACGCTAAAAACCTGCTCAAACTCTTTGTACTCCTTTTGTTCCTTTTTACTTCGCACATTGTGAAAGTGCATACTTTTTTGTATAAGATTGGTCAAAGTAGAGATAGTTTGACTGCACACAAAACTTGTATGCAGACTAGAAAGGACCGGAGGGAGTACATGTGAAACTGCTGCAAACGAGGTGATCACCCTGGGAATAATGCTAGTACATATTGTTTTGCATGTTCATCCAATGCCAGTGATACAGGAATTCGAACTAATCGAAATAAATTCATTCATACACAGTCGGATTTCATATAAACATGCCAGATTTCATTACATTTCATACATTCTTCAACTAAAAAGGGGTGCGCTGGAGGTATAATTAATTAACCGAAGCTACCCACCTGTGTCCCGCTGAGCCGAACAGAAGCTTCAGTGACTTAACTGCAGGTGTAGTTGCGTAACTGACATGTGGCCTATTGGGCCCACGTGTCAGTCAGCCAACTGCACCAGCAGTTAAGTAGAAGCAGGGTTATTCTCCAGCAGAACTCCCCGACTCCACGTCGCCGCCAAGAAGCTAACCGGCCGTCAATGGTCAACCCGCCTAACTTGGCTTCAACAGGAGGGTAGCAGCGGTGGCCTTACTTGGACCCGAGCGGCGGCTACCTACCGTGTTCTACTCTTCCTCGTTTTCTGTGTGGCACGGCCTCGTTGGCAGCGGGGCGGGGCCTCGGCGGAGCCGGCGATGTCCTCTGTCTCATTGCCGACGGGCGGCGCCTCAGCGGAGCGGTGGAAATCCTCCCCCATGTTGCTGGCAGGGCGGGGCCTCGGCTGAGCCGGCGATGTCCTCTGCCTCGTTGTTGGCGGGGCGGGGCCTCGGCAAAGCCGGCGGTGTCCTCTGCCTCATTGTTGGCACCGCGGGGCCTCGGCGGAGCAGGGCCTCGTCGACGCCAGCAGAGCGAGGACTCGTCGGAGCCGACATTGTCCTCTGCCTTGTCCGCGGTCTCGCCAAACAGCGCCTCGCCTGCTTCATCGCCCTCTTTGCTAGCCTCTTTGTAAGCGGCCGCAGCCTCCGCCACCCGCATGCGGTCCTGCCAGTGCTCGAGGCGGCCCTTGCGGGTGGAGCGGTACGAGTCGAGCAGCGCCTCCGGCTCCGCCCGCTCCGCGGCGATCTGCTCCTCCGCCTGCAGGTGCTCCTGGAGGAGATGGTGGTTGTAGGCGGCGTCGGCCTGCGCCTCCCGGAACTGCTCCTGACGCATCTGCCTCACACTGTCCATATATTGGGCACGGGCCTCGCCGATGGTCATGGTGCAATGCACCGGCGAGGATGGCGCGGAGGAGGGGGTTGGCGCCGGATCGTCGACTACCATGTTCTTCATTGGGACGTCGTCGTCCTCCGACTGCTTGCCGGCCAGCCGGTCGGCAGCAATGGCTGCAATCTCCTTGTGGTCCATCGTCCGCCCGTCCCGAAGAGTGTTGGAGCGCGAGGAAGCCATGGTGGGCAGTAGTGGTGTGGACAGGAGAAAGGGAACGTATGCGGATGACTGCGGCTATGGCCGGCGCAGCAGTTTATATAGCAATGGTGGGCGGGCAGAGGGACGGACGTGTGGTGCTGGAGTAGCCGCCTCGGCAACCGCGTATCATTAATGTGGGCGGCAGATGGACGGACGGATGACACTTATGTCGTTTGAAGGCAGAGCAATCGCCTGCACTAGGAAGCGGGGCGGGTGGCGCTGACTGTTTCGGGCGGAAAGCGCGCGCGGGCGAGGAGATGACTTTATTTGGAGAGGATGACAATGGGGACCCACCAGGTCCATAGCCTCACGTACGCAAGTGCCTCCTTATTTTTTATATATATATATGTATGTATGTATGTATGTATAAAACTATACTCCCTCCGTCTAGGTGAATAAGTCGTATTAGAAGGTGCATCACGACCTAGGTGCAAGCAGATTGGTGGAAAAGAAGATATTTCTCTCTTCTAAACACAACATTTAATCACAGCAGTTAAGAGGATGGCTTATTAGCTACCCATGTAGGCCATCGTAATTCATAGCATGCAAAGCGCTTTTATTTCTTGCCTAATAACCGCATGGATGTGCTGCATGCATTGGTCCTTGCCCGAGAAAAAAAAGGAGGAAAGGGGTCTCCACGAGAGACAACGAGGCAGAGGTGGAAGCGCTCGCTGGAGTTATTTATTTTGCTTCCCGCTGGTTTCCTGACATCACGGTCCCACACCATTGTCAGCCTATGTAGTGCTAGTCAATAAACGAGAGAATTGCACAAGAAGCGGCCGACAGTTGGGACCAAGCAGCTCGAGCAGTATTTGTGTTTTTGAGGTGTGAGCACTGCAGAGTTTTTTTATGTTTAGCCCAGATATTAATTTTTCTCCTCTGAACAACAACGAAAAGATCGCTGCAGGTATTAACTGGGCGGGCTATGGCCCGTCTAGACCAGGCCAGATATCCATCCCAAATATTAATTTTTTTCAAGCTGAAAATGGCTAGCTCAGCTATACTTTTTTAGGAATACCCAGGCAAGGTCAAGTTGTTATTCTCCGCCCCGCTGGGCTGCAAATCTTTCCTAGGAGGGATGCATTAGGCTTAACAAGAAAATGGGCTTTAAGAAATAATAAATGGGATGTCATTATAAAACTGGGCAGTAACTATAAAAAATGCACCAAACACGTGATTACTTTATAAAATATTATTTTTGGATATTGAAAATTTTAATTTCATTAATTGTTGCGAGCGCAATGTTTCGTTGGATTTTTATGTAATATAAATTTATATTGAAATTGTATTTAATCTGACTAGAAATTTCTGGATAAAAATATTTCAGATCCCATCAAAATGTGGGAAATTTTATTGAATTCTGTTTTGAACGGTTGGTTGAAATGGGCTGTACTTTTAACAAACTGTAAATGGGCTGTAGTAAATTCCATTAGAATTCAAAAATGGGCTACACATTCTTACAAATCTCAAATGGGCTATAAGTTCTCTGCCACACACTTCTGGCCTTACTAAGTTGACGCGTCCCCTAAAAAAATAGAGTTGACGCGTATGCAAGACTTTGTCAACTTATAGTCAACACACGGTTCTAGCAGCAGTGGCCGTTGGATGTCCATCCAACGGATGCTGTGCTTCTTCTTCAATCTCGGATATTCTAGCTTCACCCGCCCAAAAAATGATTCCTCCCCCTGACATTTGGGGCGCACCGTTTTGGAAGCTGACCTGTGGGCCTACTAAGTTGACGTACCAAGGGCTTTGTCAACTTAGTCAATATAAACGATTCTAGCTGCAGTGACCGTACGATGTCCATCCAATGGCCGTAGTGCCTCTTCAACCTCTGGTCTTCTTGCACCAGCCGCCCAAAGCAGCGCCGGTCGTGCCGCCTGCTCCTGCCTCCCGTGGCCGGTTGTGCTGCCGTGGAGGCCTCACCGCCCCCTACTATTCCCACTGCTGGCCAGGCCCTGCGGCGACGGCAGCCTCACACCGCAGCCGAACGAGTGAACCCTCATACTCCTCTTCGCGTGGGCATCCACTGTCGTGTCTTCACCGGCTCCGCATCGTCCCCTTCCTAGGCCTCGTCGTCGTCCACCGCCCTGGTGCTCTCGGCGCGGCATGGTCAATGTGGAAGGAACGACTTCCATCAGATGTGGACTGTACGTGGAGAGGCTGACAGCTGGGTCCATGGCGGCAGCAAGGAAGTGCCTCCTTATTACGCGGAAAATAATGATTCCTCCACCTGACAGCAGGGACCCACTGGACAGGCCACCAGTATTTTGCGAAAAAAATCGTTTCCCCCTGACTACTGGGACCCACCGGACGGGCCACCGTATTTCGCGAAAAAACGTTCCCCCTGCTGTCAGCTCGGACCCACCGAAAGTGCCTCCTTGTTATGCACAAAAAATGAATACTCCCCCGGCTAGCTGGGACCCACCTTGCTGGGAGGCTGACTTGTGGGCCTACTAAGTTGATGGGGACGAAGGGCTTTGTCAACTTAGTCAATATGAACGATTCTAGATCTAGTGACCGTACGATGTCCATCCAACGGCCGTAGTGCTTCTTCAACCTCTGGTCCTCTTGCTCCAGCCGCCCAAAGCAGCGCCGGTCGTGCTGCATGCTCCTGCCTCCCGTGGCCGGCTGTGCTGCCGCAGAGGCCTCACCGCCCCCTACTATTCCCACCGCTGGCCAGGCCCTGCGGCGACGGCAGCCTCACACCGCAGCCGAACCAGTGAACCCTCGTAGTTCTCTCCGCGCGGGCTTCCACTGCCGCGTTGTCCCCTTCCTAGGCCTCACCTCGTCCACCGCCGTGGTGCTCTCTGCGCGGCATGGTCAACGTGGTCAAGGAATGACTTCCATCAGAAGAGTACTGTACGTGGAGAGGCTGACAGCTGGGTCCACGGCCACAACCCAGTTTTTTTGTGATTTGCCAAGTAAGTCGCTTTGTCAAGCCTGTTGGGCTGCAAATCTTTCAAGACGAGGAGAGCTTTCATTCGGCTGGCCGAGAAAATGGCCCATCAGTAATGAGAAATGGGTTGTACATTTTTAAAACACATCAAACCGGCAATTAGTTTCAAATATCTTTTTTTTCATTTCAAGATTTTAAATTACATTAATTTTTATGCGTGGAGAATTTGTTGGATTTTATATTGATATACATTTATTTTTAAAATCAGTTTGAATGTGAGTCGAAATTTCGGGATTAAAAACAGTTCGGACCGCACCGAAATATGCAAAATTTCATATAATTTTTTAACCGTTGCCACAATATGGGGTGTAATGCTAACAAAAAGAATATGAGCTCAATAAAAAACCTTAAGAATTAGCAAATGGGCTGTAAATTATTAGAAATAATGGCAGATGGGATGTATGTTGTTTTCCACAGATTTGAGGCTTTCCTAAAAAAAGTTGACGCACAAGCACTGGCTGTTGGATGTCCATCCAACGGCCGTCGTGCTTCTTCAATCTCTGCTCTTCCTACTCCAGCCGCTCAAACAAGCGCCGGCGGGACTGCCCGCTCCCTCCTCCTTGCGGTCGGTTGTGCTGCCGCGCAGGCCTCAACGCCCGACCGTACTGCCATCGCTGGCCTAGCCATCCCTCTACTCACCCACACCTGCTGTTATTCTCCGGCGACGGCAGATGAACCAGTAAACCCTCGTACAGTCGTACTCCCCTCCGCATGGGAAACAACTGCCGAGTCTTCCCTGCCTCCGTGTCGTCCCCTTCCTAGGTCTCACCGTCGTCCACCGCCCTGGTGCTCTCGGCGCGGCATGGTCAACGTGGTCAAGGAACAACTTCCATCGGACGTGGACTGTACGTGGAGAGGCTGACAGCTGGGTCCACGGCCGCAGCAAGGAAGTGCCTCCTTATTACGCGGAAAATAATGATTCCTCCACCTGACAGCTGGGACCCACCGGACGGGCCACTGTATTTCGTGAAAAAATGTTTCCCCATGACTGTTGGGACCCACCAGCTACATCTTCGCATGCAAGGAAGTGCGTCCGGGCAAAAAAACGATTCGCCCCCTGACTGATCCAAGTACGTCTTCCCGATCCGACCGATCCAAGTACCGAAAGTATGGCACCTCCGAGTTCTGCACACGTTCAACTCCGTGACGTTCCTCGAGCTCCGATCCAGCAAAGTGTTGAGGGAGAGTTTCGTCAGCACGACGGCATGATGACGGTGATGATGTTCTACCGACGCAGGGCTTCGCCTAAGCACCGCTACGATATGACCGAGGTGGAATATGGTGGAAGGGGGCACCGCACACGGCTAGGAACGATCACGAAGATCAACCTGTGTGTCATGGGGTGCCCCCTTGCCCCGTATATAAAGGAGGGAGAGGGGGAGGTGCAGCCGGCCCAAGGGGTGCGCCTAGAGGAGTCCTACTCCCACCGGGAGTAGGACTCCCCCTTCTTGCCTTGTTGGAAAAGGAAGGGGGAAGGGAGAAAGAGGAAAGGGGGGCGCCGCCCCCCCCCCCTTCCTTGTCCTATTCGGACTAGGGGGAGGGGGTGCGCGGCCAGTCCTAGCCGGCCCTCCTCTTCTCCCTTAGGGCCCATGTAGGCCCAATAACCCCCAGGGGGTTCCGGTAACCCCCGGTACTCCGGTAAAATCCCGATTTCACCCGGAACGTTCCCGATATCCAAATATAGGCTTCCAATATATCAATATTTATGTCTCGACCATTTCAAGACTCCTCGTCATGTCCGTGATCACATCCGGGACACCGAACAACCTTCGGTACATCAAAACACAAAAACCCTAATTACGATCGTCACCGGACTTTAAGCGTGCGGACCCTACGGGTTCGAGAACTATGTAGACATGACCGAGACACGTCTCCGGTCAATAACCAATAGTGGAACCTGGATGCTCATATTGGCTCCTACATATTCTACGAAGATCTTTATCAGTTAGACCGCATAACAATATGCGTTGTTCCCTTTGTCATCGGTATGTTACTTGCCCGAGATTCGATCGCCGGTATCTCAATATCTAGTTCAATCTTGTTACCGGCAAGTCTCTTTACTCGTTCCATAATACATCATCTCGCAACTAACTTATTAGTCGCAATGCTTGCAAGGCTTGAGTGATGTTCATTACTGAGAGGGCCCAAAGATACCTCTCCAACAATCGGAGTGACAAATCCTAATCTCGAAATACGCCAACCCAACAAATACCTTTGGAGACACCTGTAGAGCTCCTTTATAATCACCCAGTTACGTTGTGACGTTTGGTAGCACACAAAGTGTTCCTCCGGTAAACGGGAGTTGCATAATCTCATAGTCATAGGAACATATATAAGTTATGAAGAAAACAATAGCAACAAACTAAATGATCAAGTGCTAAGCTAATGGAATGGGTCAAGTCAATCACATCATTCTCCTAATAATGTGATCCCGTTAACCAAATAACAACTCATGTCTATCGTTAGGAAACATAACCATCTTTGATCAACGAGCTAGTCAAGTAGAGGCATACTAGTGACACTCTGTTTGTCTATGTATTCATCTATGTATTCACACATGTATTATGTTTCCGGTTAATAAAATTCTAGCATGAATAATAAACATTTATCATGATACAAGGAAATAAATAATAACTTTATTATTGCCTCTAGGGCATATTTCCTTCAGTCTCCCACTTGCACTAGAGTCAATAATCTAGATTACACAGTAATGATTCTAACACCCATGGAGCCTTGGTGCTGATCATGTTTTGCTCGTGGAAGAGGCTTAGTCAGCGGGTCTGCAACATTCAGATCCGTATGTATCTTGCAAATTTCTATGTCTCCCACTTGGACTAAATCCCGAATGGAATTGAAGGGTCTCTTGATGTGCTTGGTTCTCTTGTGAAATCTGGATTCCTTTGCCAAGGAAATTGCACCAGTATTGTCACAAAAGATTTTCATTGGACCCGATGCACTAGGTATGACACCTAGATCGGATATGAACTCCTTCAACCAGACTCCTTCATTTGCTGCTTCCGAAGCAGCTATGTACTCCGCTTCACATGTAGATCCCGCCACGACGCTTTGTTTAGAACTGCACCAACTGACAGCTCCACTGTTTAATGTAAACACGTATCCGGTTTGTGATTTAGAATCGTCGGATCAGTGTCAAAGCTTGCATCAACGTAACCATTTACGATGAGCTCTTTGTCACCTCCATATATGAGAAACATATCCTTAGTTTTTTCCAGGTACTTTAGGATGTTCTTGACCGCTATCTAGTGATCCACTCCTGGATTACTTTGGTACCTCCCTGCTAGACTTACAGCAAGGCACACATCAGGTCTGGTACACAGCATTGCATACATGATAGAGCCTATGGCTGAAGCATAGGGAACATCTTTCATTTTCTCTCTATCTTCTGCAGTGGTCGGACATTGAGTCTTACTCAACTTCACACCTTGTAACACAGGCAAGAACCCTTTCTTTGCTTGATCCATTTTGAACTTCTTCAAAACTTTGTCAAGGTATGTGCTTTGTGAAAGTCCAATTAAGCGTCTTGATCTATCTCTCACTACTAGGAAAAAGGCTACCAGCAGCGCGGGTAAAATAGCTACTAGCAGTGCGGGTACCCGCGCTACTAGTATCGCGCTACAGCTAATAGTTAGTAGTAGCGTGGGTTAAACCCGCGCTACTACTAACTTTGTTAGTAGTAGCGTGTGCCACCCACGCTACTGATATTATGTACATGTGCTACTACTAATGAAATAGTAGTAGCGTGGGTAAACAACCAACGCTACTAGTATCCTATATACTAGTAGCGCTCAGTTTCCTCCCCGCGCTACTACTAACTTATTAGGAATTAAAAAAATAAACCAGTACACATCATTACAAATACAAAATTTATAATAAACCAGTATTAGAACACATCCCGTAAGAGCATACATAATTGACATGGGCTCCTATTTCATGGTTAACTGGACACCAAAGCCAATAAATGAGCCAAAACCCCATCATTATGCATTGGTACTCACGATTGACCACTTCAAAGAAAATGCAAGTATGTATGTCATTAACAATTGCAAACATAGTTGTTGTATCTACTATCACACAGTTCCTCATTCTACCTGTTCTCACTCCAATAATAAGAAAAATTAAAAGGAAAATAGAGATAATCTGCCGCAATTGCACTTCGGTGTCTTGGATTCGATCTGCCGCTTCAACATCTCATTATATCGTAAGAAGTTGTTATGGCACCACTCTGCTTAGTATATCCCAGGTGCTTTCTGCAATTGGCATAGAAACAGCAAATATTCATCAGATTCCTGCTTCCAGATGTAATTTATTGTTTGTATCCTTCTTTCCAAATTTAGAATCATACCTCTTACAAGTATCTTTCACGTGATCCTCATCAGCAGACTCGGAGGTGTGATTGTCATGGTAAGCATCGGTTGCATCAGGGTCATATCCACCTAGAACATACTCTTGGATAACCTTCAACAAAAGATATACACTCAATAAGGCAACTCAAAAGTGCTAGCAACTACGGCGTGCAAAGCATGCAGATATGTAACTGAAGCCACAGTAAAGCTGTACCAACTACGACGTGCATACATGACACTGTGAAAGCATGAAGATATGTAATTGGAGCCGTATTACACTATTTGAGCAAAAAAATTGTTTGCTTCTTTCACAATGTAAATTAGTTCAGTTCTGGTCTCTCCTCTTAAAGCTAGCAATATGTCTACCGAAACAATTCAGAATTAGTTTTTGTGGAGGGTAGAAAGATCAACATAAGCACAATCTATTTACTGTGACCCTCACAAAGAAAACGTCTTACCTTCTCATTCTCTACATGAACCTCTCGGATTTTCCCATAATAGCAGAATTCATAAGATCACCAACCTTCATGTTGTGTCAGCAACAACAGTAACAATTAGATCGTTTTTTAGGCATTCCATTAGCCTGGCACACATGTACAAGACCAAACATATATCCCAGATGCTCATCATGCACAAAGAAAGACTTGTATGTTCATGCCTGGAGTAGTCTAAACCAACATATGTTTGAAGACTACTGAAATCAAATACCTTGTGGCACTTAGAAATAAATGCTAAAAGACTGCCAATTACTTGAGACCTCTTGTCTGCAGCTAGTTGTGGAGTTTCAACATAATCTACTTATTTTTCCTAGCATCTTTGGCCTGACCAATAAAAAATAAGAAAGAAGATATATCACTTTATGTATAGGATGTATATGAAGTAAGCAAAATTTTAAATCCATATATTATTTGCCTGCAAGTTCTATGAGTTACGTTTCTGTGTTTTGGGTCTCTAATATCAGAATCTTTGAATCACGTTTCACTGCAAAGCTTAATAGACAGGTTTAATAATTATACATGGCTATTGTTTCCAAGCATAATATTCTGCAGTGCTATTAATTTTATTTTGCTCACGACCACTTTATCAGTCAAGTTAGAAAACCAAAAAAAGGAAGGCATCAATAAAACTGCATGGACCAACAATATGAAATTCAAATAAATACTATCTGCAGATAAGTCAAGAATTTAATTATTTTAAAGATGTAGCACTTCTATCCCTTTGGCACAAAAGTTACAAAATACAGCCTGCTAGCACCTCCAGTGAAAGCATGTATGAACCCCACAAATGTTTAAAGTATCAAACAGAAAACTTGAATTGATCATATATGACATAATGAATATTGCATCTCTATAAAGCCTCATGTAAGCATCAAAGTGAACCTGTTATCAAGTATTTATTTTATGATGCAAAGACCGTAGCTCTACTGCAAGTATTGTGTGGTGCCAATTGAGGAGAAGGAGCCCATATTTTATTGCCGTTCTTTGGCTCATAATCCAGTCAATGGTATTATTGCTCATAGACCTAGAAACTGCTTGTTATTCTTGTTCTGTGTCAGACATAAGCCAATTTGTGGGGCTATTTAATGAGTTCTGTGAACTGTAAAATACGGGAGGAAATATATGAATAAGAGGTGGTGTTGGTTAAGGAAGAGCAAACAACGGTCCTTACATGCTGCTGCACCCACCACCCCCAATGCTTTCTCCTGGAACCAGATCCATCACCGCAGCTGCTGCGCCCCATTTGCGGATGATGCCGGGAGGATCATGCTGCTCGCTATGAAATCACCAACAATTCAGTGCAGTCTTCCATCTAATTTTAGTAACCAACAAACTAACACGAGCTAGAGATAGCAACAGAGTTACAATTTGGTCTATGGCCGCCGCGTCGGCGACTAGGAGCAGGAGGAGGAGGGGGAGTAGCTGGGGAGGTCCCTGTCGTCGTCGTCATTGGCCAGGAGGTGGTCCTTGAGGGAGAGGAGGCGGGCGTCGAGATCCGCGAGGAGGGCGGGGAGGCGCTGGCTGGAGGAGGCGCCGGGGACGGGGGCGAGGTGCCTGGCGGTGGCGAATCTGGTGGCGAAGACGGCGGCGAGGAGCGGGACGGGCGGTAGGCGGGAGACGGAGAGCGCGCGACCGGGAGGAGCAGGGCGGCGGCGAGGGACTGCTGCGAGAGGCTGAAGGGGAGGTCCGGGTCGGCGGGGAGGTTGGCCCAGCCATTGTAGGACGCGGCGGATGAGCAGCAGCAGCGGGTGGATGTGGATGTGGATGTGCGGGTGGAGGCTCGATGCGGGCTGGATCGGACGGGGAGGAGGAGGTGCAGATGGTGGTGGCGGAGGTGGAGGAGGTGCATGCCGAGAGAGGCAGTGACTCTGTCCATGGCAGTGGCTGCTGGTGAGGTGGGGGGTGCCGGTGGTGGGGTTGGGGAGAGCAGGTCGGCGGCAGCGACGGGTTGGTTGGGGGAGTCGTGGGGAGTGGAGGAGAAACACAAAGACAGAGGCGGAGGAGGGATGAGAGGCGGAGGTGGCGGCGGCAAGGAGATCTCACTTAGCAGTAGCGTTGGGTTTATACCCCACGGTGACCCAACGCTACTACTATGACATGTTTCAGGTGCACGGTGGAAACCACTTAGTAGTAGCGTGGGATTTATAACCCGCGCTACTACTATCAACTTAGTAGTAGCGTGGGTTTATAATCCGCGCTACTACTATGGTTGGTCTCGAGGGGCACGGTGGAAATCACTTAGTAGTAGCGAGGGGTAAAAACCCGCGCTACTACTATCAACTTAGTAGTAGCGTGGGTTTATAACCTGCGCTACTAGTAATTAGCAGTAGCGCATGTTTTTAACCATCGCTACTGGTAAGATTCTGTGTATAAGGTTTTTCCTAGTAGTGTCTATAGATCTTAAAGCCCAATATGTAAGCAGCTTCACCGAGGTCTTTCATTGAAAAACTCTTATTCAAGTATCCCTTTATGCTATCCAGAAATTCTATATTATTTCCAATCAATAATATGTCATCCACATATAATATCAGAAATGCTACAGAGCTCCCACTCACTTTCTTGTAAATACAGGCTTCTCCAAAAGTCTGTATAAAACCAAATGCTTTGATCACACTATCAAAGCGTTTATTCCAACTCTGAGAGGCTTGCACCAGTCCATAAATGGATCGCTGGAGCTTGCACACTTTGTTAGCTCCCTTTGGATCGACAAAACCTTCTGGTTGCATCATATACAACTCTTCTTCCAGAAATCCATTCAGGATTGTAGTTTTGACATCCATTTGCCAAATTTCATAATCATAAAATGCGGCAATTGCTAACATGATTCGGACAGACTTAAGCATCGCTACAGGTGAGAAGGTCTCATCGTAGTCAATCCCTTGAACTTGTCAAAAACCTTTCGCAACAAGTCGAGCTTTGTAGACAGTAACATTACCATCAGCGTCAGTCTTCTTCTTGAAGATCCATTTATTCTCAATTGCTTGCTGATCAACGGGCAAGTCAACCAAAGTCCACACTTTGTTCTCATAGATGGATCCCATCTCAGATTTCATGGCTTCTAGCCATTTTGCGGAATCTGGGCTCACCATCGCTTCTTCATATTTCGTAGGTTCATCATGATCTAGTAGCATGACTTCCAGAACAGGATTATCGTACCACTCTGGTGCGGATCTTACTCTGGTTGATCTACGAGGTTCGGTAGTAACTTGATCTGAAGTTTCATGATCATTATCATTAGCTTCCTCACTAATTGGTGTAGGTGTCATAGAAACCGGTTTCTGTGATGTACTACTTTCCAATAAGGGAGCAGGTACAGTTACCTCATCAAGTTCTACTTTTCTCCCACTCACTTCTTTCAGAGAAACTCCTTCTCTAGAAAAACTCCGAATTTAGCAACAAAAGTCTTGCCTTCGGATCTATGATAGAAGGTGTACCCAACAGTCTCCTTTGGGTATCCTATGAAGACACATTTCTCCGATTTGGGTTCGAGCTTATCATGTTGAAGCTTTTTCACATAAGCATCGCAGCCCCAAACTTTCAGAAATGACAACTTTGGTTTCTTGCCAAACCATAGTTCATAAGGCGTCGTCTCAACGGATTTCGATGGTGTCCTATTTAACATGAATGCAGCCGTCTCTAAAGCATAACCCCAAAATGATAGCGGTAAATCAGTAAGAGACATCATAGATCGCACCATATCTAATAAAGTAAGTACGATTACGACGTTCGGACACACCATTACGCTGTGGTGTTCCAGGTGGCGTGAGTTGCGAAACTATTCCGAATTGTTTCAAATGTAGACCAAACTCATAACTCAAATATTCTCCTCCACGATCAGATCGCAGAAACTTTATTTTCTTGTTACGATGATTTTCAACTTCACTCTGAAATTCTTTGAACTTTTCAAACGTTTCAGACTTATGTTTCATTAAGTAGATATACCCATATCTGCTTAAGTCATCTGTGAAGGTGAGAAAATAACGATATCCGCCACGAGCCTCAATATTCATCGAACCACATACATCTGTATGTATGATTTCCAACAAATCCGTTGCTCTCTCCATAGTACCGGAGAACAGCGTTTTAGTCATCTTACCCATGAGGCACGGTTCGCAAGTACCAAGTGATTCATAATCAAGTGGTTCCAAAAGTCCATCAGTATGGAGTTTCTTCATGCGCTTTACACCGATATGACCTAAACGGCAGTGCCAAAAATAAGTTGCACTATCATTATCAACTCTGCATCTTTTGATTTCAACATTATGAATATGTGTATCACTACTATCGAGATTCATCAAAAATAGACCACTCTTCAAGGGTGCATGACCATAAAAGATATTACTCATATAAATAGAACAACCATTATTCTCTGATTTAAATGAATAACTGTCTCGCATCAAACAAGATCCAGATATAATGTTCATGCTCAACGCTGGCACCAAATAACAATTATTTAGGTCTAATACTAATCCCGAAGGTAGATGTAGAGGTAGCGTGCCGACCGCGATCACATCGACTTTGGAACCATTTCCCACGCGCATCGTCACCTCGTCCTTAGCCAATCTTCGCTTAATCCGTAGCCCCTGTTTCGAGTTGCAAATGTTAGCAATAGAACCAATATCAAATACCCAGGTGCTACTGCGAGCATTAGTAAGGTACACATCAATAACATGTATATCACATATACCTTTGTTCAGTTTGCCATCCTTCTTATCCGCCAAATACTTGGGGCAGTTCCGCTTCCAGTGACCAGTCTGCTTGCAGTAGAAGCACTCAGTCTCAGGATTAGGTCCAGACTTGGGTTTCTTCTCCTGAGCAGCAACTTGTTTGCTGTTCTTCTTGAAGTTCCCTTTCTTCTTCCCTTTGCCCTTTTTCTTGAAACTGGTGTTCTTATTGACCATCAACATCTGATGCTCCTTCTTGATTTCTACCTCCGCGGCTTTTAGCATCGCGAAGAGCTCAGGAATAGTCTTATTCATCCCTTGCATATTATAGTTCACCACGAAGCTTTTGTAGCTTGGTGGCAGTGATTGAAGAACTCTGTCAATGACACTATCAACAGGAAGATTAACTCCCAGTTGAGTCAAGTGATTATGATACCCAGATATTTTGAGTATATGTTCACTGACAGAACTATTCTCCTCCATCTTGCAGCTATAGAATTTATTGGAGACTTCATATCTCTCAATCCGGGCATTTGCTTGAAATATTAACTTCAACTCCTGGAACATCTCATATGCTCCATGACGTTCAAAACGTCATTGAATACCCGGTTCTAAGCCGTAAAGCATGGCACACTGAACTATCGAGTAGTCATCAGCTTTGCTTTGCCAGACGTTCATAACATTTGGTGTTGCTCCTGCAGCAGGCTTGGCACTTAGCGGTGCTTCCACGACATAATTCTTCTGTGCAGCAATGAGGATAATCCTCAAGTTACAAACCCAGTCCGTGTAATTGCTACCATCATCTTTCAACTTTGCTTTCTCAAGGAACGCATTAAAATTCAACGGAACAACAGCACGAGCCATCTATCTACAATCAAACATAGACAAGCAAGATACTATCAGGTACTAAGTTCATGATAAATTTAATTTCAATTAATCATATTACTTAAGAACTCCCACTTAGAAAGATATCCCTCTAATCTTCTAAGTGATCACGTGATCCAAATCAACTAAACCATGTCCGATCATCATGTGAGATGGAGTAGTATCAATGGTGAACATCAATATGTTGATCATATCTACTATATGATTCACGCTCGACCTTTCGGTCTCCGTGTTCCGAGGCCATATCTGTTATATGCTAGGCTCGTCAAGTTTAACCTGAGTATTCCGCGTGTGCAACTGTTTTGCACCCGTTGTATTTGAACGTAGAGCCTATCACACCCGATCATCACGTGGTGTCTCAGCACGAAGAACTTTCGCAATGGTGCATACTCAGGGAGAACACTTATACTTTGATAATTTAGTGAGGGATCATCTTATAATGCTACCGTCAATCAAAGCAAGATAAGATGCATAAAAGATAAACATCACATGCAATCAATATAAGTGATATGATATGGCCATCATCATCTTGTACTTGTGATCTCCATCTCCGAAGTACCGTCATGATCACCATCGTCACCGGTGTGACACCTTGATCTCCAACGTAGCATCGTTGTCGTCTCACCAATCTTATGCTTCCACGACTATCGCTACCTCTTAGTGATAAAGTAAAGCATTACAGCGCGATTGTATTGCATACAATAAAGCGACAACCATATGGCTCCTGCCAGTTGCCGATAACTTGGTTACAAAACATGATCATCTCATACAATAAAATTTAGCATCATGTCTCGACCATATCACATCACAACATGCCCTGCAAAAACAAGTTAGACGTCCTCTACTTTGTTGTTGCAAGTTTTACGTGGCTGCTACGGACTTAGCAAGAACCGTTCTTACCTACGCATCAAAACCACAACGATAGTTTGTCAAGTTGGTGCTATTTTAACCTTCGCAAGGACCGGGCGTAGCCACACTTGGTTCAACTAAAGTTGGAGAAACTGACACCAACCAGCCACCTGTGTGCAAAGCACGTCGGTAATGTCGGTCCGGGCCGCTTCATCCAACAATACCACCGAACCAAAGTATGACATGCTGGTAAGCAGTATGACTTATATCGCCCACAACTCACTTGTGTTCTACTCGTGCATAACATCAACGCATAAAACCTGGCTCGGATACCACTGTTGGGGAACGTAGTAATTTCAAAAAAATTCCTACGCACACGCAAGATCATGGTGATGCATAGCAATGAGAGGGGAGAGTGTTGTCTACGTACCCTCGTAGACAGGCAATGGAAGCGTTGACACAACATAGAGGAACTAGTCGTACGTCTTCCCGATCCGACCGATCCAAGTACCGAACGTACGGCACCTCCGAGTTCTGCACACGTTCAACTCGGTGACGTCCCTCGAGCTCCGATCCAGCAAAGTGTTGATGGAGAGTTTCGTCAGCACGACGGCGTGATGACGGTGATGATGTTCTACCGACGCAGGGCTTCGCCTAAGCACCGCTACCATATGATCGAGGTGGAATATGGTGGAAGGGGGCACCGCACACGCCTAGGAATGATCACGAAGATCAACTTGTGTGTCATGGGGTGCCCCCTTGCCCCCGTATATAAAGGAGGGAGAGGGGAGGTGCGGCCGGCCCAAGGGGTGCGCCTGGAGGAGTCCTACTCCCACCGGGAGTAGGACTCCCCCTTCCTGCCTTGTTGGAAAAGAAAGGGGGAAGGGAGAAAGAGGAAAGGGGGGCGCCGCCCCCCCCTTCCTTGTCCTATTCGGACTAGGGGGGGAGGGGGCGCGCGGCCTGCCTTGGTTGGCCCTCCTCTTCTCCCTTAGGGCCCATGTAGGCCCAATAACCCCCGGCGGGGTTCCGGTAACCCCCCGGTACTCCGGTAAAATCCCGATTTCACCCGGAACGTTTCAGATATCCAAATATAGGCTTCCAATATATCAATCTTTATGTCTCAACCATTTCGAGACTCCTCGTCATGTCCGTGATCACAAAAACCCTAATTACGATTGTCATCGAAGTTTAAGCATGCGGACCCTACGGGTTCGAGAACTATGTAGACATGACCGAGACACGTCTCCGGTCAATAACCAATAGCGGAACCTGGATGCTCATATTGGCTCCTACATATTCTACGAAGATCTTTATCGGTCAGACCGCATAACAATATACGTTGTTCCCTTTGTCATCGGTATGTTACTTGCCCAAGATTCGATCGTCGGTATCTCAATACCTAGTTCAATCTCGTTACCGGCAAGTCTCTTTACTCGTTCCGTAATACATCATCCCGCAACTAACTTATTAGTTGCAAGGCTTGAGTGATGTGCATTACTGAGAGGGCCCAGAGATACCTCTCCGACAATCTGAGTAACAAATCCTAATCTCGAAATACACCAACCCAACAAATACCTTCGGAGACACCTGTAGAGCACCTTTATAATCACCCAGTTATGTTGTGACGTTGGTAGCACACAAAGTGTTCCTCTGGTAAACGGGAGTTGCATAATCTCATAATCATAGGAACATATATAAGTTATGAAGAAAGCAATAGCAACAAACTAAACGATCAAGTGCTAAGCTAATGGAATGGGTCAAGTCAATCACATCATTCTCCTAATGATGTGATCTTCTTAACCAAATAACAACTCATGTCTATGGTTAGGAAACATAACCATCTTTGATCAACGAGCTAGTCAAGTAGAGGCATACTAGTGACACTCTGTTTGTCTATGTATTCACACATGTATTATGTTTCTGGTTAATACAATTCTAGCTTGAATAATAAACATTTATCATGATACAAGGAAATAAATAATAACTTTATTATTGCCTCTAGGGCATATTTCCTTCACTACGGTCGAAACGGGGGTCTTGTTCATCGGGAGGGGTGTGGCGTACCGCAAAATGGATGAAACGGACTTGTGTTGGAGTGCTACGGTCAAAACGGGGGTCCTGTTCATCGGGAGGGGTGTGGCGTACTGCAAAACGGGACTCCACGGGATACTGTTCATCTCCACCGTCGACCCCCTCCAGCCTCCACGAGCTACTGTTCATCCACCGTCGACCTCCTCCAGCCTCCACCTGCGACTGTTCATCCACGGGCTCTTGTTCATGCAGCCTCCACCGCGCGCTACTCCACCGGCTACTGTTCAACCAGCCCTCTCCACGGGCTCCTGTTCAACCACCCCTCCACGGGCTACTGTTCATCCTTCCCTCCACCATCTACTGTTCATCATGCCCTCCACGGGGTGGTCCTGTTCATCCTGCGCTCCATGGGGTCCTGTTCATCCAGCCCCAACCGGCTCGATCGATCGGGGTCTTGTTCATCCAGAGGCAACACCATGGGGTCCTGTTCATCCACCCCCACCGGGAACTGTTCATCCACCCCCCCCCCCCCCCCCCCCCCCGCCCCCCGCAACGCTCACTGTTCATCCAGAGGCAGCATTGATCGGCTTCAGTTAGCAGCAGTAGCGAAGGAATCGCTCGATCGGGTTCAGTTAACAGCCATCGATCGATCGCTCGGGTTCAGTGACGCGTAGCCTGCAGTGCAATCGCTTGAGTTCAGTTAGATCCCAATGCCTCGCTCGGGTTCAGTTAGAGCCAACGCCTCGCACACACGCGCGTACGTGTACGAGAGAAGCGCGCATCGCTTGGCCCCCGACCTCCCACCGTAACCGGGAACTCCCCGAAATTTTCCTCGCCCTCGCTTCTACCATGGTTTTTTCCGTCATGGACGGCCCAAAGAATGTCATCCAGCTGCGTCTCCGGCCCGCTTGGGATGAAAAGCCCATTTTTTGTCATGATTTTTTGTCATAGAAGTAGGAGCCCACCACATCTATGATGATACCGGGTTTTGTCACAATTATCGTCATAGAAGTGTCATATGTATGATAGAGAAAAAATTCGTTCGGCCCAAAATGTCATGGATGTGTCTTTTTTTTGTAGTGCATGAGAGATCAATAGTTTCTCTAAAACAAATCCACCACCGTGCTCTAAAAGATATAAGTGAAGTACTAGAGCAAAACTATATAACTCAAAAGATATAAGTGAAGCACATAGAGTATTCTAACAAATTCCAAATCATGTATGGCTCTCTCAAAAGGTGTGTACAGCAAGGATGATTGTGGTAAACTAAAAAGCAAAGACTCAAATCATACAAGACGCTCCAAGCAAAACACATATCATGTGGTGAATAAAAATATAGCTCAGTAAAGTTATAGATGGAAGTAGACGAAAGAGGGGATGCCTTCCGGGGCATCCCCAAGCTTTGGCTTTTAGGTGTCCTTAGATTATCTTGGGGATTCCATGGTCATCCCCAAGCTTAGGCTTTTGCCACTCCTTGTTCCATAATCCATCAAATCTTTACCCCAAAATTGAAAACTTCACAACACAAAACTTAAAGTGGAAAATCTCGTGAGCTCCATTAGCGAAAGAAAACAAAAGAACACTTCAAGGTACTGTAATGAACTAATTATTTATTTATATTGGTGTTAAACCTACTTTAGTCCAACTTCTTTATGGTTTATAAACTATTTTACTAGCCATAGATTCATCAAAATAAGCAAACAACACACGAAAAACAGAATCTGTCAAAAACAGAACAGTCTGTAGTAATCTGTAACTAGCGCAATATCTGGAACCCCAAAAAATCTAAAATAAATTGCTGGACCTGAGTAATTTATATATTAATCATCTGAAAAAATAATTAACTAAATATCACTTTCCAAATAAAAATGGCAGCAGTTCTCGTGAGCACTAAAGTTTCTGTTTTTTACAGAAAGATAACAAGACTTTCCCCAAGTCTTCCCAACGGTTCTACTTGGCACAAACACTAATTAAACACAAAAACACAACCAAAACAGAGGCTAGGTAAATTGTTTATTACTAAACAGGAGCAAAAATCAAGGAATAAAAATAAAATTGGGTTGCCTCCCAACAAGCGCTATCGTTTAACGCCCCTAGCTAGGCATAAAAAGCAAGGATAGGTCTAGGTATTGCCATCTTTGGTAGGCAATCCATAAGTGGCTCTCATAATATATTCATAAGGTAATTTAATTTTATTTATAGGAAAGTGTTCAATGCCTTTCCTTAACGGAAACTGGAATCTAATATTTCCTTCCTTCATATCAATAATTGCAGCAATCGTTCTAAGGAAAGGTCTACCAAGGATAATAGGACATGAAGGATTGCAATCTATGTCAAGAACAATAAAATATACTGGCACATAATTCCTATTTGCGACAATAAGAACGTCATTGATTCTTCCCATAGGTTTCTTAATAGTGGAATCCGCAAGGTGCAAGTTTAGAGAGCAATCATCAAAATCACGGAAACCTAACAAATCACACAAAGTCTTTGGGATCGTGGAAACACTAGCACCCAAATCACACAAAGCATAGCATTCATGATATTTAATTTTAATTTTAATAGTAGGTTCCCACTCATCATAAAGTTTTCTAGGGATAGAAACTTCCAACTCAAGTTTTTCTTCATAAGATTGCATCAAAGCAGCAACGATATGTTTAGTAAACGTGTTATTTTGACTATAAGCATGAGGAGAATTTAGCACGGATTGCAACAAGTAAATACAATCAATTAAAGAGCAATTTTCATAATTAAATTCCTTGAAATCCAAAATAGTGGGTTTAGCAACATCTAGGGTTTTGATTTCTTCAGTCCCACTTTCATCAAATTTAGCATCAAGATTTCAAAACTCTGAATTTTTGGAACGCCTTCTAGGTAAAGGTGGATCATATTTAGTCCCATCATTATCAAGATTCATATTGCAAAACAAAGATTTAATAGGGGACACATCAATAACTTTTAGATCTTCATCTTTATTTTCATAGGAACTAGAAGAACACGCTCTTATAATGGCATCTTTCTTAGCACGCATCCTAGCGGTTCTTTCTTTGCACTCATCAATGGAAATTATCATGGCTTTGAGAGACTCATTGATTTCATGCTTAGGAGGAATATATCTAAGCTTTAAAGAATCAACATCAAGAGAAATTCTATCAACGTTCCTAGCCAACTCATCAATCTTAAGCAATTTCTCTTCAATCAAAGCATTGAAATTCTTTTGCGAAGTAATAAATTCTTTAATATTAGATTCAAAATCAGAGGGCATCTTATTATAATTTCCATAAGAATTGTTGTAGGAATTACCATAATTATTAGAGGAATTGCTAGGATAAGGCCTAGGATTGAAGTTTCCTCTATACGCGTTGTTACCAAAATTGTTCCTACCAATGAAATTCACATCCATAGATTCATTATTATTATCAATCAAAGTAGACAAGGGCATATCATTAGGATCAGAAGAAACACTCTTACTATCAAATAATTTCATAAGTTCATCCATCTTTCCACTCAAAAAATTAATTTCTTCTATCGCATACACCTTTTTATTAGTAGATCTTTCAGTATGCCATTGAGAATAATTAACCATAATATTATCTAGGAGTTTAGTAGCTTATCCTAAAGTGATTTCCAGAAAAGTGCTTCCCGCGGCCAAATATAAAAGATTTCTAGAAGCAAAATTCAATCCGGCATAAATTTTTTGTATAATCATCCACATATTCAAACCATGAGTAGGGCAATTACGTATCCTTAATTTCATCCTCTCCCAAGCTTATGCAACATGTTCATGATCAAGTTGCTTAAAATTCATAATATCGTTTCTAAGGGAGATGATCTTAGCGGGAGGAAAATACTTAGAGATAAAAGCATCTTTGCACTTGTTCCAAGCATCAATACTATTTTTAGGCAAAGACGAAAACCAAGATTTAGCACGATCTCTAAGCGAAAAAGGAAATAGCTTCAACTTAACAATATCGTTGTCCACATCTTTCTTCTTTTGCATATCACACAAATCAACGAAGCTATTTAGATGGGTAGCGGCATCTTCACTAGGAAGGCCGGAAAACGGATCTTTCATGACAAGATTGAGCAAAGCGGCATTAATTTCACAAGATTCAGCATCGGTAAGAGGAGCAATCGGACTGCTAATAAAATCATTATTGTTGGTATTGGTAAAGTCACACAATTTAGTGTTATCTTGAGCCATTGTGACAAGCAAGCAATCCAACACACAAGCAAACAAAAAGCAAGCGGGCAAAAAGAGGCAAATAGAGAAAGAGAGGGAGGATAGAGAGAGAAAGAGGGCGAATAAAACGGCAAGGGTGAAGTGGGGGAGAGGAAAACGAGAGCCAAATGGCAAATAATATAATGTGGGAGATAAGGGTTGTGATGGGTACTTGGTATGTTGACTTTTGCGTAGACTCCCTGGCAACGGCGCCAGAAATGGCTCATTGTCGGGAGTCAAATCTTGACTTGCGCGAACCTCCCCAGCAACGGCGCTAGAAATCTTCTTGCTACCTCTTGAGCACTGCGTTGGATTTCCTTGAAGAGGAAAGGATGATGCAGCAAAGTAGCGTAAGTATTTCCCTCAGTTTTTGAGAACCAAGGTATCAATCCAGTAGGAGGCTATGCGCGAGTCCCTCGTACCTGCACAAAGCAAATAACTCCTCGCAACCAACGCGATAAGGGGTTGTCAATCCCTTCACGGTCACTTACGAGAGTGAGATCTGATAGATATGATAAGATAATATTTTTGGTATTTTTGTGATAAAGATGCAAAGTAAAATAAAAGCAAAGTAAAAAGCAAAGGAAATAACTAAGTATTGGAATATTAATATGATGAAGATAGACCCGGGGCCATAGGTTTCACTAGTGGCTTCTCTCAAGAGCATAAGTATTTTATGGTGGGTGAACGAATTACTGTTGAGCCATTGACAGAATTGAGCATAGTTATGAGAATATCTAGGTATGATCATGTATATAGGCATCACGTCCGAGACAAGTAGACCGACTCCTGCCTACATCTACTACTATTACTCCACTCATCGACCGCTATCCAGCATGCATCTAGAGTATTAAGTTCGTGAAAATAGAGTAACGCCTTAAGCAAGATGACATGATGTAGAGGGATAAATTCATGCAATATGATAAAAAAACCATCTTGTTATCCTCAATGACAACAATACAATACGTGCCTTGCTGCCCCTACTGTCACTCGGAAAGGACACCGCAAGATTGAACCCAAAGCTAAGCACTTCTCCCATTGCAAGAAAGACCAATCTAGTAGGCCAAACCAAACTGATAATTCGAAGAGACTTGCAAAGATAACCAATCATACATAAAAGAATTCAGAGAAGATTCAAATATTGTTCATAGATAATCTTGATCATAAACCCACAATTCATTGGTCTCAACAAACACACCGCAAAAAGAAGATTACATCGAATAGATCTCCACAAGAGAGGGGGAGAACATTGTATTGAGATCCAAAAAGAGAGAAGCCATCTAGCTAATAACTATGGAACCGAAGGTCTGAGGTAAACTACTCACACTTCATCAGAGAGGCTATGGTGTTGATGTAGAAGCCCTCCGTGATGGATGCCCCCTCCGGCGGAGCTCCGGAACAGACCCCAAGATGGGATCTCGTGGATACAGAAAGTTACGGCGGTGGAATTAGGGTTTTTGCTCCGTTTATGATCGTTTGGGGGTACGTAGGTATATATAGGAGGAAGGAGTACGTCGATGGAGCAATAGGGGGCCCACGAGGGTGGAGGGCGCTCCTGGGGGGGTAGGCGTGCCCCCTACCTCGTGGCTTCCTCCTTTATTTCTTGACGTAGGGTCCAAGTCTCCTGGATCATGTTCGTTCTGAAAATCACGTTCCTGAAGGTTTCATTCCGTTTGGACTCTGTTTGATATTCCTTTTCTGTGAAACTCTGAAATAGGCAAAAAAACAACAATTCTGGGTTGGGCCTCCGGTTAATAGGTTAGTACTAAAAATAATATAAAAGTGGATAATAAAGCCCAATAATGTCCAAAACAGTAGACAATATAGCATGGAGCAATCAAAAATTATAGATACGTTTGAGATGTATTAGTTCGTCAAGCGAACCCCAAATGGAAGCTTACAGTGATAAGCAAAATTTTCTAGTGATATGGTAAATGGATTATCATAAAGCATAAACGACACCCTACACTCACGTGGAAAATATTTAAATCCTTTGGCAAATGATTCATTGAGAAGTTGGTGTTGATCACACTTATCTGAGAGGTAGGGACCGAGGCCGGCATTGTGAACATATTGATCAAATTCCTCCTTAATGCCCACACGAACCATATACTCATCGCAAGGACATAAGCATGTTTTGGTGGCGGCATCTCGTGTGGAACTTTCACTTGGTTCAACATAAGACTGGCGAGCAGAACTGTCACTAGAAGATGCCCCCGAGGATCGTCCCCTCGAAGAACTCCTTCCAAATAGGTTCATCATGTCCGCGTACAATTTTCTGAAGAAAAAATTGGGGTAACAAAAAATTGTCAACAAATATTTATAAGATTGATAGCAACTACTCATAGGGATACATAGAGGCCAAAACAAGCATTCAAACTACTTAGAACACTAAGAATTTAACATGCAAGCATATGTACAGCAGCACCAATAGTAGCTAATTATTCAAAATATAAACCACTAAAACAAAAACTAATTGGACAAACAGTGGAGTCACATACCAAGCAACAATCCCCCGAAATAGTTTCGGAAACGGAGCTTCGAGCAAAGAGATCGAAATCCGCGGGTTTGAGCTCAAGAACACGAGAGAGAGAGAGAGAGAGAAAGTGAGCAATGGAGATTTTTTTTTCTGGAGGTAAGTGACGATGTGGGATGAAGAGGTAAGTGAGGGGGCCCACATGGGGACCACAGCCCACCAGGGCGCGCCTAGGTGCTGGCACGCCCAGGTGGGTTGTGCCCACCTGGTGCACCTCCCTGTAATGTTTATTGCACCAAAAATTCTCAAATATTCGGGGAAAAAATTGTGTAAAATTTTCAAGGCATTCTGAGAACTTTTATTTTTGGGTCATTTTTTATTGCACGGGAAATTCAGAAAACAGACAAAACATGGCATTTTATTTTATTTAACTAATAAAAATCGAGAATAAAAAGTAGGGACAGAAGGTAGTGCTTACTAAATTCATCAACTTCATACTGTTCAAAAATGATCCATTAATAAGGTTGATCAAGTCTTATTAACAAGCACTTTCGATTAGCATGAAACCGAAGAACTTTTGTAAATCACTAAGTTACCTCAATGGGGATATGCATTTCCCCAACAATAAGCATTTCATATTTCTTTTTGACAATAGGTAGAGGTATATTAAAACTTCCAATAGTGATTGTCAGAGATTTTTCGATAACATTAATACCATTCACTTGGAATTGTTTCTTCGGAAAGTGCACCGTATGCTCATTGCCATTAATATGAAAAGTGACCTTGCTTTTATTGCAATCAATAACAGCCCCTGCAGTATTCAAAAAGGGTCTACCAAGGATAATCGACATGTTGTCGTCCTCGGGCATCTCAAGTATAACAAAGTCAGTTAAAATAGTAACATTAGCAACAACAACAGTCACATACTCACAGATGACGATAGGTATGGCAGTTGATTTGTCAGCCATTTGCAAAGATATTTCAGTAGGTGTGAGTTTATGCAAGTCAAGTCTTTTATATAAAGAGAAAGGCATAACACTAACACTAGCTCCTAAATCACACAAAGCAGTTTTCACATAATTCTTTTTGATAGAGCAAGGTATAGTTGGTATTCCCGGATCTCCGAGTTTTAGGTACTCCATCTTTAAAAGTGTAATTAGGAGGCATGGAGATTTCAGCTTCCGGTATTTTTCTCTTATTTGTGATGATGTCTTTCATATACTTTGCATATGGAGGCATTTTTAGGACTTCAGTCAAGCGAGTACGCAAAAAGACTGGCCTCAGCATTTCAGCAAAGCGTTGAAATTCTTCATCATCATGCTTTTTAGTTGACTTGGGTGGAAAAGGCATAGGTTTTTGAACCCACGGTTCTCTTTCTTTACCGTGTTTTCTAGCAACAAAGTCTCTTTTGTCATATCTTTTATTTTTAGGTTGTGGGTTATCAAGATCAACAGGTGGTTCTATCTTAGCATCATTGTCTGGTTCTTTATCATTGGTTGGTTGAGAGTCTTCATGAACCTCATCATTATCTTTTTCATTATCGTTAGGTGAGTGTTCATTACCAGATTGAGTTTCAGCATCTGAGATAGAAACTTCATTATCATTGTTAGGAGGTTTCTTTATTTCAAGTTCACTAGGAGCATGCAAAGTCCTATAATTTTTATTTTTCTTTCTAGAAGAACTAGGTGCACTAGTATTAGCTCTTTGTGAATCTTGTTCAATTCTTTTTGGGTGTCCCTTAGGATAAAGTGGTTCCTGAGTCATTTTACCTCATCTAGTTGCAACTCTAACACCAAAGTCATGCATATTATTATTCATTTCATCAAGAAATTCTCTTTGAGATTTAGCAACTTGTTATAATTGAGTTTGAACCATAGAACCATGTTTTCCAACACCTCTAACATCATTTGATATTCTAAATAACAAGTCACTCAAGCGAGCAATCATATCAGAATTATATTTCAATTGTTTCATAACATTTGCATTAAAGTGATCTTGTTTTCTAGTTTAGTTTTCAAACTCATAAAGGCATTGACTAGGATGCATATTGTGAGGATTGTCACTATCATTAAACTTCATAAAAGAATTTACCTCTACCACCTTAGGTAGTGGTGGTGTATTAAGCCCATGTATTTCTTCAATAGGACGTAAATTTTTAACATCCTCAGCTTTAATACCTTTTTCATTCATAGATTTCTTTGCCTCTTGCATATCTTTAGGACTGAGATATAATATACCCCTCTTCTTTGGAGTGGGTTTAGCCGGTGTTTCGGGAATAGTCCAATCATCATAGTTTTTCAATATGTTATTCAACAATTCCTCAGCTCGTCCAACAGTTTATTCCCTGAAAACACAACCAGACGACTATCTAGGAAGTCCCTAGAAGCATCGGTTAGTCCATTATAGAAGATATCAAGTATTTCATTTTTATTAAGAGGATGATCAGGCAAAGCATTAAGTAACTAGCAAAGCCTCCCCCAAGCTTGTCGGAGACTCTCTTCTTTAGTTTGAGAAAAGTTAAATATTTCCTGTAAGGCAGCTTGTTTCTTATGAGCAGGAAAATATTTTTCAGAGAAGAAATAAATCATATTCTGGGGACTACGGACACAACTAGGAGCAAGAGTATTGTACCAAGCTTTAGCATCACCCTTTAATGAGAAAGGATCAGATTCAACCAAAGTGATTAACTCTGGGTCGACAGAGAATTCATAATCCTTATCATCAATAAAGATAGGTGAAGTAGAAAACTTAGGATCACACTTCATTCTAGCATTCAGAGATTTTTCTTTATACTTGTGTAATAATTTCTCTAGATCATCTCTATCTTTGCAAGCAAGAATATCTCTAGTCGTTTCGTCACTCATAACATAACCTTCCGGTACCTTAGGCAATTCATATCTAGGAAGGCTAGTTCTAGCAGGTGTTTCAGGAGATTCAGTTTCAAGCTCATCATCAGATTCAACAACATCATGTTGTATTACTCTAGCAATTTGTTTATCAAGAAATTCACCAAGTGTCACATCATCATTATCAAGCAAGGTACTAGCATCATCATAAGCATCATTCATAGTAGAAGTAGCATCATCAATAACTTGCGACATATCAGAATTGAAAGCATGTGGTGGTGTTGCAAGTTTATTCATAACAGAAGGTGAATCTAAAGCAGAACTGGATGGCAGTTCCTTACCTCCCCTCGTCCTTGAGGGAAATATCTTAGTCTTAGGATCCTTCAGATTCTTCATAGTGATAATATGATAATAATCCCAAGTGACTCAACAAATATAGCTATGCTCCCCAGCAACGGCGCTAGAAAAAGGTCTTGATAACCTACAAGCATAGGAGATCGCAACAGTTTTCGAGGGTAGAGTATTCAACCCAAATTTGTAGATTTGACACAAGGGGAGCCAAAGAATATTTGAAGGTATTAGCAGCTGAGTTGTCAATTCAACCACACCTAGAGATTAATTATCTGCAGCGAAGTGAACAGTAGCAAAGTAGTTTCATAGTTTTCATAGTAGTGACAGTAGCAATAGTAACAGTAACAGTGATAGCAATAATTTTGTAGCAAGCGTAACAGTGATGATAGCAGTAGTAACTTAGCAGAAATAATATAAGATAAATTCGTAGGCATTGGATCGGTGACTTGTTGGATGATATTCATCATGTGACAGTTATAACCTAGGGCTATTAGGTACTAGCTCCAGTTCATCGATATAATGTAGGCATGTATTCAGTAAATAGTCATACGTGCTTTATTAAAAGAACTTGCATGACATCTTTTGTCCTACCCTCCCGTGGCAGCGGGGTCCATATTGGAAACTAAGGTATATTAAGGCCTCCTTTTAATAGAGAACCAGAACATAGCATTAACACATAGTGAATACATGAACTCCTCAAACTACGGTAATCACCGGAAGAAGTCCCAGTTATTGTCACTCCGGGGTTACCGGATCATAACACGTAGTAGGTGACTATAACTTGCAAGATCGGATCTAGAACATGGATATAATGATGATAACATAAACGGTTCATATCTGAAATCATGGCACCCGGGCCCAAAGTGACAAGCATTAAGCATGGCAAAGTCATAGCAACATCAATCTAAGAACATAGTGGATACTAGGGATCAAGCCCTAACAAAACTAACTCGACTACATGATGAATCTCATCCAACTCCTCTTCGACCAGCGAGCCTACGAAGGAATTACTCACTCCCGATGGGGAGCATCATGGAATTGGCGATGGAGAAGGGTTGGTGATGACGAAGAACGAAGACCCCCCTCTCCGGAGCCCCAAACGGACTCCAGATCCGCCCTCCCGAGGAAGAACAGAGCTTGGAAACGGCTCCGTCTCATGGATCGCGATAATTCTTTCTCCCTGATTTTTCTCCAAAAATAGGATTTTATAGCGTTGGATCAGGTTCTGCGTGGCCACTAGGTGGGGACAACCCACCTGGGCACGCCAGGAGAGGGGGGCGCGCCCTGGTGGGTTGTGCCCACCCAGGTGCCCCTCTCTGGCATGTCTTGGCTCCAGAAATTCTTATTATTGATATAAAAAATCCTGTAAAGTTTCGTTCCATTCCGGGAACTTTTATTTCTACACAAAAACAACACCATGGTAATTCTGCTGAAAACAGCGTCAGTCCGGGGTTAGTTTCATTCAAATCATGCAAACTAGAGTCCAAAACAAGAGGAAAAGCGTTAGGAAAAGTAGATATGTTGGAGACGTATCAATGCCCAGTAGCAGGGCGATGCGCTATGGTGTGGAGGTTAGCTGGGCGTTGCCGCTCTAAGTAGCACATTCCAGTGAGGCCAAGCGTCCGGGTGCGTCATTAAGTCACGGAGTTGGTTCCTTGGGCACCGAGCCTCTTAACGACGACATACAGATGAATGACGTGAATGCGGGCAGCTAGCGCCGACTGGGGACACACCGCACGACGGCACGAGGGATGAGGGTTTTTGGTGTGTCAGGCTAGTCAGCTGCGGTCATGGCAACGTTGGAGATACCCTTTGCTCACATGTGATCCCCACATGTCATTGAAAAATCAAGATGACCCGGCATGGTCTCAGGTCCTGGGGATGCAGTTGGCCGCGCTACACCACTCCGCGGACGCGCCACGGCGCGCGCGCACTTCGGCGCCCCGTGCATCCTCGACGAGCCGGGTGTTGATCTACTGGTCGTGCCACAGCGCTAACGCCATGCTCGGCACACTGAAGCCGACCATGTCCAGTGACGATGAGCGTGTCGCTCACCGCGGTCGCCGTGTCCAGAGGCGGCGCTGGAGCTGCACCACGTTGCTGGCACCCACGACCCACATGAATGGTTTCCGGTGGCGAGGAGGCCATGGGCGAACTCCTCCATTAGACTAGTCTGCGCCACGTCATCCCGACAGGTGTCCCCCACATGTCAGTTTCCCTATTTTCCTGGGAAAATTCGAGCGTCAGTGCCCCGCGTTGCGCATTAGGCGCAGAATAGGTGGTTTTTGTGCCCTGGTTCAAATGTGGTACAGTACCAAGTTGTTACCCTAGCCCCAAGTGTGGTGGTTTTGGGTATGGTACCACCCTTTTCCTTTTCAAGTAGTGAAGCGTAACACTTGATTAAGTAGCCAGATGGTGTGCTAAATGTAGGTGTCCGACTGTTTGAAGGAATAATTGAGGTGTGCCCGGTCCGTGCCCGCATTTAGGGGTCCAACTTACCATGTTTCGGTAGTAGTAACTATACTAGTCCCTGCGTACTCCCTCTATTTTTATTTACTCCACATTTTAGCTTTGCTCAAAGTCAAACTTTGTAAACTTTGACAAACTTCATAGACAGAAATAATAACATATACAATAACAAATCAATACCATTAGATTCACTATTGAATATACTTTCACATCATATAGATTTGCTATTGTAAATGTTCATATGTCTACTCTTACTAGCAAGATGCCCGTGCGTTGCATGTAACATCAAGATGCATTTGTATGACTAGTTTATCTTGTGAGAGAAAATTATGAACGAGGGAAGGCCTTATTTGCAAATTGGAGAGGTGTGTGGGTACCTTTTTGCAAAATAGCCATAGTTTCCTTCCTATCTGTCAGATATAAATTGGATGGACTATATTGCAGGATGGCAGGCACACCATCATCACCAACTCTGATTTTTATAAGAGTGTAGATAAAAAGCAGAGTTGGTGATGATGGTGTGCTTGCCATCCAGCAATATAGGCCGTCCGATCTATATCTAACGGATAGGAAGGAAACCATGACAATTTACCCGCACTCCTCTCCACATTTGCAGATAAGGCCTTCCCTCGTTCATCCTTTTCTCCCACAAGATCTTTATGTTTCGTGCAACGCACGGGCAACTTGCTAGTTTTCTATAAATTTGGTCAAATTTTATGAAGTTTGACTTTAGTCAAACGTAATATGCAGAGTAAATAAAAACAGAGAGAGTATCTTATTCCATGACCAAGGCGGAAGGGGAAATGAGACAACTTATTGTTTATTTGAGCCGTTCAAGTATAAGGAACACTGGAATGAAGAGCTTCTACTGGAGTTCTATGCCACTTTACACATTCAAGGCTAAAACAGGGATCCGAATACTTGGGTCCTTGAGTGGATGACAGGTGATGTTCATCACGAAGCCAAAGCTCAAGACATCATCCAGCCGACTTCCCTGCCCACTCTAGGTGTAACATCCCAAATTTTCAATTTGGAATGTTATACATTATATCATCATTGCATATCATATTTATTTGCATTTTGGTTGATCCTAGAAATTCTACGCAACTCAAGGACCCTCGGAGAGAGTTGGGGATTTCGTTATTTTTCATATTTGAGTTTTCTCAAATTTTGAAAATAGGATCATTTGATTTTATTTATTTTATCTTCAATTATTTTATTATAAAAATATGAGAGAGGGAATAAAATGACTTTCCCAAAATAAAGAAATATTGAGGATTTAATATTAAAATCAAATAAGATTTTACTTTGGATTTATTTGCTATTTTATTTGAATTTAGGAAAAATGCGCGTTTTTTAAAATTGCATTTAGGCCCCAAATAAATGTTCATCCTGTGCGGCATGATTTTAGAAGCCGAGAAAAATTTATTTCGGGATTTTTGGAGTCTGTTTAGTATTCCTTTTGTTTGTTTTTTGCGCGTAATAATTTAAGAAAAAGCGAACCGACTACGGGCCGTGTTTGGTCTGGACTCCTCAGGGGGGGGGCTTCCTTTATATAGCGCGCCCCGGGGCCTGAATCAGCCCAAGCCGCCGCCGCCCTAACCCTAAGCCGCGCCCGAGCCCAGCCGCCGCCGATGAGGTCGATCCCGCCGCCGCCGCTGCCCTGCCGCCGCTGACGAGGTCGATCCCGCCGCTGCCGCCGCCGTTTTTTTAGAAAAACCATTCGGTTTTTCCGTCGGTTTTTCGTTGGTTTTTTAGATCCGTTTTTTAGATAGATCGGTTTTTTGGTTTAGTTAATTAGCGAGCGTTCGCTCGTTCGTTCGTTTTAACAAACGCGTTCATCGTTTAGATCCAGATAGCGAACGTTCGTTCGTTAATCTGTTCGTCATTTTTCTTTTTCTCGGATTTATTTCGCGATTTTTCTGATCGTGAATTCTGATCCGATTTTCGTTTTAGTATAACTTTTCGCTCGTTTATCGGAATCAGGCAATTCAAGCGCCTGGAGTTTCGTCTCGAAACCCTCTTTCCGTTTAACCAACTCAAACAAGTTTTTGCCTCTGTAAAATTTGAACTAGATCCAGAATAGTAAGCGAAGCCTGTTTCTTTCGCCATTTGTCTTTCGTTGCTTCGTTCGATTTGATTCTTTTTGCCAACCGGAGTTCTTAAGTTGAACTTTCTGGTTAGATCTCTTATTTGAGTTTTACCTGTGCATTAGTTGAGTACTTATTGTATGCTTGTTTGTTTGCGATAGAGTACCCGTAGTGCGCCGCTTGCTACTTCGAATCGCTAGGTTTTGCGGATCATCAGCAAGGCAAGTAACACTTTCATCATACCTCCTACTACCCAGTTTTATTGCATTAGATCAATCCTCACACATTGCATGATTAGGATCTAATTAAATTGTGGGTTTTGGGAAGTAGATGAGGTAGTACCTATTACCTGTGTTATTATCAAACCCTTAGGAGTTACTTCTACGTTGCTTATATTGCCATGCTATGCTAGTAGACGTGGATTGGGTGAGTGTATCCATGAAAGATGTGAGATTGTTAAATTAATGGTTTATCTAAGGTGGCAACTTAAACACACATCTGGGTGGATTGAGGCACCTGGGTATTCCAGCGATTGCCTGTTTTTCTTTTGGACTGCCACCCAGGCTCAAAGAGATCATGAGATTATTCATACTAGAAACTTCCATGTGCAGCCACAAGCTACTATGGGCTCTAGCATAGTTGATTAAGTTGTGCGAACTCTTACAGTGGTAGACTAGCAGATGTAGGGGAAAGTAGGTGTAACGGTCTACCCGATCGTAAGGTGCTAGCGCTTCTGAAAGACTATGTCTCGGTCATCCGTTTCTCAAACACCATGAAGTGCGAGAATCCCAACGGAGGAGATCGAGTCTTGTGGGGAAAAGTGCGCAAACCTCTGCAGAGTGTATAAACTAATCATGGTTAGTCGTGTCCTCGGTTATGGACATCTTGAGTATCTAGTACTTGGATTATCAGGTGAATCTCATCATGTTACTCTAATTAATGTGTTGGGTTTTTAATGATGATGTTTAATTGGGATTGAGAGGGTGTCTACACTCTAAATGTTTAACAACCGCCATGATAGTTAAATAAAATTTATTCCTTTGCAGTAGGGAAAAATTGGCTTTACGAAAAACTGTAACCATAGAGCATTCCACCAGCCAAATATGCATGTAGTATAGCCTTATTCTTTCATTGCTCTCTATGTGTTACATTGCCAGCATATTCCATGTGCTGACCCGTTTCGGGCTGCAACGTTCATGTTGCAGACTTTTCAGATGACGAGTAAGGTGCTTTTAGATCGTGGTTCTATACTCAGTGATGCCGTTGGAGTTGATGGACTCACTTATCTTCCAAGTCTTCCGCTGTTATCGTTATTAGATGGCCTTATGCCATGTTTATTGTAATAAGTTCTCTTTTGAGACACTCGATGTAATAAGTGTGTGATTGCTACTATGTTATAAATCCTTCAAGTACTGTGTGGTGCCAGCATTATTGATCCAGGGATGACACCGGAGCACAGAGATTGGACCGTTTAAGGTATGGTCGCTACACCAGGTGAGTTATATTAACCTGGTTGTCAGCTTCATAGGAATGAGCTGCAGAGCATTTTTCAGAAGCCAGAGCCAAATATGAGTCAAATGCTTAGCATGATGAAGCCATTGCCACAAGACGCTGAATATCCAAAGGAGTTCTTTGTAAAGGACCTCGAGTACTTGCCACACACAGTGTATCATATTCGGAGGTGTACTCTATGGCCCATCAAGGGACATTCTTCTGAAGCTAAACTTGAAGGCGCCATCAAGACTTTGGTATTCTATATCATCAATGGCATCAGGTTCAACACCCAGGATTTCTTCATCAGACAACTTACTGCTTCTGGGATTGATCTGTTCGGCCTGAAGTTCTATGCACCATGGGTGATGTGCTTGATTAAGCTTCACTCCACCATTGACTATCAGCCCTCAACGCGCAACCATATTGTTTTTCTTCTTGAAGTTGATATGTCCATTGAAGCCATCTACCCCGAGCCTGCAAAGAAGCCACTCTACCTTCAGAATGCTAAATTTCAAAGCTTCTCACAGCCAATCGAAGGAATTCTTGTGCCCAATGCTGCAACTTCTACATAGCCTCTAGATGGCAACATGCGCTTTCCACACCGAGCCAACACTGAAGCCACTGCAAGCACAATTGCTCAAAGGCCTCAGAAGTGTCCTCGTGTACTCAATGACCGAGAGCTTCTGGTGGCTTTGCATCAAAAGCATGATAGGCATCATGACTGGCAAAAGCGTCAGATGCACAGTCTCTTGGTGGATGTCAATCGCATCCGCAACTTGGCCACCAAGAACTCGTTCGTTGCACATGAAGCTTGTAGGCGGTCCTAGAAGAGCCTCACACTTCTATGTTCTGAAGATGATCTGCGTGCAGATGGCTTCACCGAGCAATTCAAGTTTGACTCCAGGCCTCCTCAAAATGCAAGCTGGCGTCGCACTCCCTCCATTGAAGATTCTGAGCATTCATCTTTGGCTGCAACTGTTGTTGTGAGAGCGTCGATGAAGAAGACGACGCCACTTCACCAACCCTGGCTGCACTGCATCAAGATACTGCGCCAGGCTCGTCTGCACCACCAAACTCCAGCATCGACCCTGCTCCATCTTCTACTCCAGCTGGGAATGAGTAGATCATCTATGTCTTCAAACCTTTTTGGTCATTACTGACAAAAGGGGAGAAGCATATGAGGTTGATAGTCTTCAAGCGGGTCCATATGGGTGGTTGCATTATTTTGCTAAGTTCTTACAACTCTTGTTTTGAAACAATTTGGTTTTTGAGTTGTAACACTTAAACCTGATGATCGTCTGCTATGTTTTGCTGCTACTTTGTGATGCGATGATAAATTCCGCATGAAGTCATTCTGCAGACGCCCATTTTTCATTGTGCATGTCATTTATCTTCATTATACCTATACATGCATGATGAATTGTCTTCATGTGTTGAATAGGATCTCCACAAAGTAAAACCTGCCGTGTGCATTTTCATTCAAAGGCAAACTACTCATATGCACATCTTCAGGGGGGGCCTTTTGCAACTTATGAAGACAATGATTTTATCCTTAACTCTCACATACTTTTATCCCCATTGAAAACTTCAACCATTTTGTCATCAATCACCAAAAAGGGGGAGATTGTAAGTGCATCTAGTGCCACCCCTAGTTGGTTTTGGAGTATTGATGACAAACTTGGTTGAGGGACTAATGTATTTGTGAGAATTGCAGGATAACACAGGTAGTAGTCCCTTATTGATTCGGTTTACCTACCAGAGATGACCCCTAAAAATGTGTGAAGGCATTGAAGACAATGGTGGTACGTGAAGACATTCACGATGAAGATTATGACATGAGAGGGCATTCATATGAAGACTATGGAGTGCGAAGACATAGGCGTTTCGTAGTTTCCTTTTCTTCTTTGTTGAGTCATAGAAATCACCATACTATTAAGTGGGGTCCAAGTGAACAAAGTCATAGTGACTGAAGTGATGCTCAACTAAATCCTATGTCCTCGAGCAAAGACAATGAGAGCAAATCTTATCCAAAGTCAGATGAGTCAGCTTTACGTGTTGGTTCCTTAGTGACACAGGGTCATTTCGGACAAATCAGGTCGGGTTGCCTCCTGGCTATAAATAGCCCACCCCCTACACCATAAATTGATGGTTGCTCAGAGTTAGTACACGTTTTTTGTCGTTTGAGAGCAACCCACCTCCAAAGCATTTGAGAGAGAAATCCTTGCGAGGATAAAGCCCAAAACACCCAGAGCCAAAGAGTGTTATGCATCACTGAAGTCTTTCTGTCTGTGTGACCTGAAGACTTGTTACACTTGAGGAATGTGAATCCTCCAGCCGGTTAGGCGTCGCGTTCTGAGCATCCAAGAGCCATTGTGGATTGCCGGTGAACGAAGTCTATGAAGGTTTGGAAGTTGATACGTCTCCAACGTATCTATAATTTTTGATTGTTCCATGCTATTTTATTATCAATCTTGGATGTTTTATAATCATTTTATATCATTTTTTGGTACTAACCTATTGACATAGTGCCAAGTGCCAGTTGCTGTTTTTCATTTTTTTTACATCGCAGAAAATCAATATCAAACGGAGTCCAAATGCCACGAAACTTTACAGAGATTTTTTATGGGCCAAAAGGAAGGCAGTGGGCCCTGGTTGCACCTGGGGGCACTACTAGGAAAAGGCCTACTAGTGGCGCACCAGTTTTGCCTACTAATGGCGCACTACTGGTGCGCCACTAGTACCACGCCACTAGTATTTTTTACTAATGGCGCACCACTGGTGCGCCATTAGTATCTGGTATACTAATGGCGCACCACGCCATGCGCCATTAGTATAGACCACCATGCGCCATTAGTATGCCTCCCAGGGGGCCATATTTACCCACGTGCTTTGGCATACTAATGGCGCACTGTGGTGTGATGCGCCATTAGTATCCTTTGGCATACTAATGGCGCACTGTGTAGTGATGCGCCATTAGTATCCTTTGGCATACTAATGGCGCACTTTGAGGTGATGCGCCATTAGTATGAATATTAGGTTTTATTTTTTTTCTTTTCTGATTTTTGCACAAGTTACAAAATATATTATTGGACAGAATATAGACAGCAGCACACAACAACAGCACATTCATCGAATACAATAGAAGATTAGTCTCCGAATACAATTCATCATATTAGTCTCCGAATTCAAAAGACCGAACAAAGAAAAAACATTACAAGTCTCGAGACCGCGAGTAGCGAGTTTGTCTTTACATTACAAGTCGATATCGATCATCTAAACTACCATCACATAGAAGAGAGCTGCGGTCATCACGATGAGCATCATCGCGATGAAACTGGTCTTCATCCGGTTCCTCCAACGCTCCCTCCTCTCTCCCGCTAGATAGCGAGCGTATCTAGATTCCGCCTCCGCCCTAGTGGTGTACCCTTTGTAAATGTTACCGCTGAAACGGTGAACCTGTCTCTGACACTCCTCCCAGTCGTCGTAGACTCCGGGAACCTTACCCTTGTACACGACATACGACGGCATCTCTATGCACAAGCCAAACAACAGACAAAACATAAGCAATATATAAGTATGCAACAAAAGGATCGAAAGAGAAAAGCAAGACATTAATAGCACGATTCATGGTCCTACTAATAAATAGCATCGATTACATCTAAGTTGAACGACTGTCCAAACCAAAGAGACATACAATTCATTAAAGTTTAATTACAACATGAGCCAATCAATGTTTCAGAACTACACATAGCATCACTACTTTCGACTCGACTCATGGGACTGGAGCGTGGATGAAGCCGCCGTCTGCCGTGATGGTCATGAAATCACGGACGTTGTCAGCCTGGATTTGTAGCGTCGTGTCTATCTCACTGTTGGACGGTTGATATCTGAGGTAGAACTGCCCCGAGGTATGAAGGACATCTTGATGGATGATGTCCGCAAACTCCGACTGGATGCGAAAGAATTCTTGTCTGATGTCCGCGTCCTGGATTGCCGACAAGCTCGCGGCCCAATCTTTGAGATTATCTGGTAGCAGAAGGTGATGATGGTCCCGTACGATCGCCCGCATGTGATGGAGGGCGTAGTGGGCATCCTTCTGACCGCCAGGCGGCTGCTTGACGCAGCAGAACTTAGTATTGTGGGCAAACATGTGCTTGCCGTACCTACGAACTGGCCTGGTGAAGGTGCCTCCAGATTTGGCGTAGCCGGGGAGAACATCATCAAGAACTTTCTTGATATTTGTGTAGTCCATCTTGGAGTCACGGTTCGGGTCGAAATACGTGGCCATGGAATATTTCGGGCTTAAGAGGATGAGTGTGCAATGTATGTCACTGCACAGAACACGGAATGTTAGAAAAAAAAACGATCGAAATCTAAGAAATCATATGTTTCGGGGCGGTTATGGGATGACTTACTCGGGAAAGTAAGACACGAGGAAGTTATCCTTATCTGGGTTTGCCAGAATGACGCCTTTGAGGTGTGAACTCGCGACTTGGCGGTCCCCAGCGTTGCCCAAGAGCTTGGCACGCATGTAGAAGGGGTCGACTATCACGATGTCCGGGGTCTTGTCTCTAACGATCCGCATCTCCATACTCAGCGAAAACAGCTGAACGAAGGTGTAGTGCAGCAGATGAAGGTTAAACATAGCAAAGATGTCATCAAACCGCAGGACGATTGTACCCCCGATAGCGCCATCCACAAAGCCCTTGCCCTCTGGCACCTTGGCCACGAAAACCGGGTATGCCACATCATTCTCTCTGAGACGCCGCTTCTCCAAAGAAAGAACACTGTCATCCAGACTCCGCATAGCACCGGTTGCAGCATTGAGCATATTTGTCGGTAGCATCGCCCTGCCCGCCACATGCACCCTCCTCGAGATATCCTTAGGTGAAGGTGGCCCGTCCTGAGCACGGATCGTACTCGGTGCCGGCTGGCTCGCACCGGCGCCATTTTTAGCCTTTTGTTTTCGTCCCTTCTTCTTGATCTGCTGTAATGGGACCGAGTTCTGCTCACAGACCGCCTTCTTGAGCGTGTTGGGGCTGATAATATTTGGCACCTCGGCTATCTGAGGCTCGGGGAAGGCGGCAGCTGGAGGCGTCTCTTGAGAACTGAACGTCAGACGACGCCTGTTGCAATTGGGTTTCTCCGCTGTACCAGCTAGATCGTGGTCGTCTTGGTTGGGTTCTTGAGAAGGAGGCCCGCATAACTCGTCACCGTACCCATGTTCGGCAAAGTACTTATCGACGTTGGTAAATGTACCATCGTCGTTGTCGTCATTGTCCAGATCCTGTGCCATATGCATGTCCAGATCCTGTGCCATAGGGATGTCCGGCATGTCTGGTAGCGTTGCGGCGTTCTTGCCATGGCTTGGCGCCGGCACGACTGGCGGTCTTGTCTGTGGGGTGGTGTCCCTCGCCCCCAAACGAATCTGGCTCTTCGGCCAAAGCAGGGGCCAGCTTACGCAGACGCTAAGGGTCATCTCTTCTTCTTCGTCGGCCCTAGCGGGTCGGATCGGAGGTAACAGCTCGTCGCAGCCTGGCAGCACCCGAACCACTTCAACCCTATACACTGTGGGTGGCATCGGATTACCGTGGAACACGGGGTTGCCCGGTTGAACGATTCTTCCCTTGGCGACATCGACCAACTCGCCGCCCACGAAGTGCAGGAGAGTGCAAGGAACGTCGGCGGTGCCCTACGAAAACATGTAGGGCGTCAGGGATGCCCAGTCAAAGGCAAGGAGATGAAGTCGTCGGTCGAGAGGCTTAGTTACCATGATGTCGTCGAGCTCGGCTAATGTCGAGGCACCGCCAACGGCGGGCGTGCAACTGACGGAGGGGCCGCTTGCTGGCGAGGTGCCGGCCGGCATACACCCGGGTGCATTAAGCTCCAATGCCCGTGCCGGCGCCGGAGACACGAATATCGCCTCTGCCGGAGACACCAATGGCGTCGCCTGCGCGTTGTGCGAGTTGCTGGCCGTGAAGCTGGGAACCGGGGGAGGCCCCTGTTGGCCGCCCGCAATCCACGTCGTCAGCCCATGAATCAACATAGGCACCATGGCGTTGAGCGTTGTTCCCAGTTGTTGTTGCACTTGCTCTTGGACAATCTCCGGAATCCGCGCCACTTGTGCCTTGAGTGCTTCAACCTCGCGCGACTGGCTTTCCGAGCTGGTCTTTTTCTCCTTTCACCCACCAGCGGTATAGTATGACGACCATTTTGTGGACAAGCCTTTGCCGGCCACACGACCAGCTGACGTCGGCTTACTGAGCTTATCCTTGTTTTTCATTACGTTCAACACCCTATTTAAAGGGGTGTCGAAAGGGGAGCTCTGAGACGACCCCGTGCTACTGCTTTCATTGTCCTGCGGAAGGAACGTGAACCATTTAGAAATATTGGGGATTAATTAGAATGCAACCCTATGGAGCTAATTACGCGCGGGATGTATTCCTTACCAGAACAAGCTCAAGCACCCTGGTCTTCGGATCTGTGGTAAGATCCTTTGTTACCGGGTCCTCCTTGTACCGGGCCCTGAGAAAGTTCCTAGTCTGCTTGTCACGGTATTTCTCGAAGCGGGGCGGTAGGCCTTGCTCGGCATGCTCCGCGTCCTCCTTGTCCCATATAGGCTCCTCCACTCTGTAACCGCCGGGACCGAGTTGGTGGACCCCTAAGTTCAACTTCCGCATTTCTTTCCCCCACTGACTTGATTCGGAGGTTGCGCTGCTCTCGCACTTGATCTTGAACTCCTTGTAGTCATCTTCGCTCATCAAAGGATATTTCGCCTTGATCTTCTCATAACTATCACATTTTTCAATCATTGCCTTCACCGTGCTTTTCCAAGTAGACAGGGCCGTGCTCATCCTCGTGAGGGCGGCACCATTCACTTTATTCCCTGAGAGGCGTGTGTTTGCAAACTCAGCAGGGAACTTGCATCATTCGTGCAGCTTCGTGAAGAGGAGGCTGCGCAAATTCTCTCGGTCCTTATGCCTTAGGTTCTCGGTGTTGATCGAGATGGTGCTTCGAAGAATGCACCCGAGCTGAATCGAGTACCCCTTGACTACGTGTTTGGGCGCCGTCAGATGCCCGTCGGAGTTCACTTCAGTAAATTTCTCCCTGACGGTGCCGAGCACGCTCGGGCGCCGGTCCTGCCGTTGCCTCTTCGGTTGGCTGCCATCTGTGCGTGCACCGCCATCATCAGTGGTGGCATCCGCGGCGCCATCATCAATGGTGTCATCCCCGACGCCACTAGGGGTTGTGTAGTCAGGATCGGTGTCTTCCGTGGTGTCCTCATAGCGGTGAGGTTCTTCCTCCAACTCCTGGGACAGCTCCCAGAATTGCTTGCCGCCCGAACCGCCGGCCTCATCGTTGTGCGCCATGTTTCGCTCTAAATAGGAAAAAAGTTTGCTCAAAAAGTTGGTTATTGTCAAGGAACAAGATCATGGTCTCATCATTTAGGGTTTTTCGACACCGAGGCATCCTAAAAGCTAAGCTTTTATCATTTAGGGTTTGTCGACGCCGAGGCACCCTAAAAGCCTAAGCGTACATCATTTAGGTTCTCATCGACACCGAGGCACCCTATAGAAGCCAAGTTAAGTTTTCATCATTTAGGGTTTATCGATGCTGAGGCACCCTAGGTTGGGCCTAATCACTTGGCACTAATCACTTGGCTCTATTGCCACCTATGTTGGGTTTATCATCTAGGGTTTATCGATGCTAAGGAGAATTCTAAGTTGGGCCTAATCACTTGGCTCTATTGCCACCTATGGCTTAATGCAGCAAGAATGGCGGGGCAGTTGATCCTACTTAACTAAGTACTAAGATACCCCGGCCCATGCATTAGTCGCAAGTACCCCATATGTCCTATTTTTAGCAAAGTCATGCTAAAATTCACGGAAAATTTTAGCATGACCTTTGCTGAAAATAGGACATATGGAGTACCCGAATTTGCCAGAACGGAAGTTAATCGACATTCCGGCAAACTCAAGGGCCTCTCGGGGTACAGCAGCAGCATCACAAGTTGACAAAATTACACCATGATGATACCAAATTCTTGTAGCAGTACAATGAGTTCACAGGATAAAAAAATCATCCACGTTCACCAACCCAAACTGGTGGAGATACAGCAAACCAGAACATAGCCTCTTAAATTATTTGTTATAAGGTTGTGATTCCATGATGTTATAAGGTACCTGTTTTGATCAGAAGTAGCAATTGCCACAAAATAATTTCACACACATATTCCAACAAGCACTTCAAAACAGTAGAATATTTACTAGCTGTGTTTGCCAAACTGCAACTATGTGATAGTGAACAACACAAGAGGTGTTGCTGCTCAGGGCTTCAATTTGAAATACTACTGGAGGATAACTAACTAAAAATATGTGGAAGTGGAGCATTACTACTCTACAGAAAGATAACACAATGTAACAAAAGTGTAACTCTATCTATCTACAATGAGTGGAAATGGCCAAGCCTAAACAACTTACTACTTAACCAATTCTTAGGCAGGCCATACACAACACAGCGTCTCATAACGCACCAACCAGTCAGATAACAAGAGCAGTTTAGCACCACTGATACAGTGCTCCAGCTACCAAACCAAACAAGTAAATCAATTACCACACCAGCAGAACCATACAGTCAGTCCCGTGACCCTCACCATACATGTCACTATGATAGAGCATTTGAAGGGAAAATCACATGTTAAGCACACATAGTGATATGGGGCACATTCAGATTCATACTAGTACAGCATGCACATAGAAATGATGCTCTTTTTTACTATCTGATTCTGTCAAAATGCAAGCATGTATTGCAAACAAGTAGGTGGCTCTGCTCGCGCACGCCGTCTGTAAAGAAAGAAGAGTGGATTACTATATCACAAAATTTCATAGAGAGCTCCAACCGGCGCAAGCACAGCAACGACAATGTGGGGGAGGCAAGGCGCAGTCGTCGCTAAAATGATGGACAATTGAACCAACCTACAACAATTTCAGACTATAGTTGCCGATAATTACCAACTCCTGACAGTTTTAGACTACAACAGTTTCAATTAACTGTTTTTTAAACTACAACAATTTCAGTGAACTTTTCCTCGGACTATAACATGTGATGCATAGACATTGAACTTTTGTAGGAAAAAAATAATTACTGAATGTGGCCGGTCCCAGCCACCAACAAATGTGACCACTGCCATATCATTCAAGATATGATCCATACATCCTATGGAATGTTACATGTCTGTCTTGGATAGGATGCAGGTGTACATGGACCAGAAAGAAATCTAGTACTAAGGAATTTACAGAAGATGTGCAGTGCAATGCAAGAACCCCAAGTCTGCGACTTCCATGGCCGATGCACGAAATTCGGTTGTAGCTGAGGTTGAGCACTTGAAGCTTCGTCAGTTCCCGAAGCCCCTCGACGTTGGCGATCTTGTTCCGCGACAGATCCAGTGAGTGCAGGCCCTTCGGCAGCGATCCGGGGGAGATATGAACTGCATGACGAACAGAACAACCCAAATTCAGCAACAGAAGTTGTACTATCTATCTACTAGTTACTGAATGTCTGAAGATGCTACTGTCTAGTACGGGAGCACGGGAGCGCGCGAGCACGCGAGAACGGCGGCCGCACCTAACCCTAGGTCGCCACCCCGTGGGGGCATGGGGATGAGCGGGGAGAGAGGGAGGGAGGGAGAGAGACTAACCAGGCCGCGCGGGGAGGCTCGCGCCGCCATCGAGGAGCGCGTCCGACGAGGCTAGCCGCCGTCGAGGGGCAGCTCCGACGAGAGAGATTTGGTGGTGGCCGGAGCGGAGACGACAGAGGGCGGAGATGACGAGCTTGGGGAAGGCGGGGATATACGGCGGGGAGGTCGCGGGCTTCTAGGGTTTTGAGGGAGGCGAGGGAGGCGGTGCTCAGGGGGAGGTAGCGCTCGAGGGTGAGGAAGGGGAGAGGGAGGCGGCAGGGGTGCATGGGCGGCTGCGGCGCAGTGGGTCGGGGCAGCGGCGGCGTCGGCGCGGTGGAGGGAGGGACGAGGGAGGGAGCGGCGCGGTGGAGGGAGAGGGACGAAGTGTCTGGCTAGAGGGAGGGACGAGGGAGGGATGAAGTGTATGGATGGGGAAGATTACTAATGGCGCACCCCCAGGCGGTGCGCCATTAGAATGTTTTTTTCATAGCAATGGCGCACCAGCGGGACAGTGCGACATAAGTATACTTTTTTTTAGATAGCAATGGCGCACTAGCCACCCGTGCGCCATAAGTAAGAATATATTTTTTTACTTTTTAAAAATTGAATATGAATATGAATATGAAATAGTAATATTTTTTATAAAAATAGTAATAATTGTTGTTTAACAACAATTGTAGTCTACACTTTTTTATTATTATTTTTCAAAAAAATTAATATGAATATGAAATAGTAATATTTTTTATAAAAACAGTAATAATTGTTGTTTAACAACAATTGTAGTCTACACTTTTTTATTATTGTTTTTTAAAAATGAATATGAATATGAAACAGTAATATTTTTTTATAAAAACAGTAATAATTTTTGTTTAACAACAATTGTAGTCTACACTTTATTATTATTATTTTTAAAAAAATGAATATGAATATGAAACAGTAATATTTTTTATAAAAACAGTAATAATTTTTTAAAAAATATCATCAAATTTGTTATTTGAAAATATCATCGGCGGCGGCGGTGGAGCGGGGGAGGGTGCGGTGGGTCGTCGGCGGCGGTGGAGCTAGCGGGGGAGGGTGCGGGTGGGATCGAGATCAAGATGGAGGGGATAGCGATCGAGATGGAGGGGGATCGAGATCTAGATGGAGGGGGAATTGAGATCGAGATGGAGGGGGGTCGAGATCGAGTGTCCTCATGAATTCAAAAAGTGCCCATGAAATTTAAAAATATTCATGATATCAAAAAGTGCCCATGAAATACAATCGAGAAATGAAGACTACGATTTAAATACAATCGATCTTAGCTAGCTATCTGTTCACAATCTTCTTGCCCTTCTTTTTCACAAATGGAGTTCTTCTGTGGAACGGACGTCATTTAGGTAGGGTGGTCCTGCTTCTTCTTGTGGTGTATGCTGCTACTTCATCATCGTCATCATGTTCGATCTTCGTGTTGGAAATATGCCCTAGAGGCAATAATAAAATGGTTATTATTACATTTCTTTGTTCATGATAATTGTCTATTGTTCATGCTATAATTGTGTTATCCAGAAATCGTAATACATGTGTGAATACATAGACCACAACACGTCCCTAGTGAGCCTCTAGTTGACTAGCTCGTTGATCAAAAGATAGTCATGGTTTCCTGACTATGGACATTGGATGTCATTGATAACGGGATCACATCATTAGGAGAATGATGTGATGGACAAGACCCAATCCTAAGCATAGCTTGAAGATCGTGTAGTTCGTTCGCTATAGCTTTTCCGAATGTCAAGTATCATTTCCTTAGACCATGAGATTGTGCAACTCCCGGATATCGTAGGAGCGCTTTGGGTGTGCCAAACGTCACAACGTAACTGGGTGACTATAAAGGTACACTACGGGTATCTCCGAAAGTGTCTGTTGGGTTGGCACGAATCGAGACTGGGATTTGTCACTCTGTATGACGGAGAGGTATCTCTGGGCCCACTCGGTAATGCATCATCATAATGAGATCAATGTGATCGAGTGGTTGATCACGGGATCATGCATTAAGGTACGAGTAAAGTGACTTGCCGGTAACGAGATTGAACAAGGTATTGGGATACCAACGATCGAGTCTCGGGCAAGTAACGTGCCGATTGACAAAGGGAATTGTATACGGGATTGATTGAATCCTCGACATCGTGGTTCATCCAATGAGATCATCGAGGAGCATGTGGGAGCCAACATGGGTATCCAGATCCCGCTGTTGGTTATTGACCGGAGAGTCGTCTCGGTCATGTCTGCGTGTCTCCCGAACCCGTAGGGTCTACACACTTAAGGTTCGGTGACGCTAGGGTTGTTGAGATATTAGTATACGGTAACCCGAAAGTTGTTCGGAGTCCCGGATGAGAACCCGGATGTCACGAGGAGTTCCGGAATGGTCCGAAGGTGAAGATTTATATATAGAAAGTCAAGTTTCGGCCATCGGGAAAGTTTCGGGGGTAAACGGTATTGTACCGGGACCACCGGAAGGGTCCCGGGGGTCCATCGGGTGGGGCCACCTATCCCGAAGGGCCCCATGGGCTAAAGTGGGAGGGGAACCAGCCCCTAGTGGGCTGGTGCGCCCCCCCATGGGCCTCCCCTGCGCCTAGGGTTGGAAACCCTAGGGGTGGGGGCGCCCCACTTGGCTTGGGGGGCACTCCACACCCCTTGCCCCCCCCCCCCTTGGAGATTCAATCTCCTAGGGCCGGCGCCCCCCCTAGGGGTCCTATATATAGTGGGGGGAGGGCAGCCGCACCCTAGCCCCTGGCGCCTCCCTCTCCCTCCCGTGACACTCCTCCCTCTCCCTGAGCTTGGCGAAGCCCTGCCGAGATCACCGTTGCTTCCACCGCCACGCCGTCGTGCTGCTGGATCTCCATCAACCTCTCCTTCCCCCTTGCTGGATCAAGTTGGAGGAGACGTCTTCCCAACCGTACGTGTGTTGAACGCGGAGGTGCCGTCCGTTCGGCGCTAGGTCATCGGTGATTTGGATCACGACGAGTACGACTCCATCAACCCCGTTCTCTTGAACGCTTCCGCGCGCGATCTACAAGGGTATGTAGATGCACTCCCCTCTCCCTCGTTGCTAGATGACTCCATAGATTGATCTTGGTGATGCATAGAAAATTTTAAAATTCTGCTACGTTCCCCAACAGTGGCATCATGAGCTAGGTCTATGCGTAGTTTCTATGCACGAGTAGAACTCAAAGCAGTTGTGGGCGTGGATATTGTAAATTTTCTTGCCGTTACTAGTCTTATCTTGATTCGGCGGCATTGTGGGATGAAGCGACCCAGACCGACCTTACACGTACGCTTACGTGAGACTGGTTCCACCGATTGACATGCACTAGTTGCATAAGGTGGCTAGCGGGTGTCTGTCTCTCCCACTTTAGTCGGATCGGATTCGATGAAAAGGGTCCTTATGAAGGGTAAATAGAAATTGGCATATCACTTTGTGGTTTTGGCGTAGGTAAGAAATGTTCTTGCTAGAAACCTATAGCAGCCATGTAAAAACTTGCAACAACAATTAGAGGACGTCTAACTTGTTTTTGCAGCATGTGCCGTGTGATGTGATATGGACAAAAGGATGTGATGAATGATATATGTGATGTATGAGATTGATCATGTTCTTGTAATAGGAATCACGACTTGCATGCCGATGAGTATGACAACTGGCAGGAGCCATAGGAGTTGTCTTAATTTATTTATGACCTGCGTGTCAACATAAACGTCATGTAATTACTTTACTTTATTGCTAAAGCGTTAGCCATGGTAGTAGAAGTAATAGATGACGAGACAACTTCAAGAAGACACGATGATGGAGATCATGGTGTCATGCCAGTGACAACGATGATCATGAAGCCCCGAAGATGGAGATCAAAAGGAGCAAATGATATTGGCCATATCATGTCACTATTTGATTGCATGTGATGTTTATCATGTTTTGCATCTTATTTGCTTAGAACGACGGTAGCTTAAATAAGATGATCCCTCATAATAATTTCAAGAAAGTGTTCCCCCTAACTGTGCACCGTTGCGAAGGTTCGTTGTTTCGAAGCACCACGTGATGATCGGGTGTGATAGATTCTAACGTTCGAATACAACGGGTGTAAGCCAGATTTACACACGCAATACACTTAGGTTGACTTGACGAGCCTAGCATGTACAGACATGGCCTCGGAACATGGAAGACCGAAAGGTCGAGCATGAGTCGTATAGAAGATACGATCAACATGAAGATGTTCACCGATGTTGACTAGTCCGTCTCACGTGATGATCGGACACAGCCTAGTTGACTCGGATCATGTTTCACTTAGATGACTAGAGGGATGTCTATCTGAGTGGGAGTTCATTGAATAATTTGATTAGATGAACTTAATTATCATGAACTTAGTCTAAAATCTTTACACTATGTCTTGTAGATCAAATGGCCCACGCTAATGTTGCCCTCAACTTCAACGTGTTCCTAGAGAAAACCAAGCTGAAAGACGATGGCAGCAACTATACGGACTGGGTCCGGAACCTGAGGATCATCCTCATAGCTGCCAAGAAAGATTATGTCCTAGAAGCACCGCTAGGTGACGCACCCATCCCAGAGAACCAAGACATTATGAACGCTTGGCAGTCACGTGCTGATGATTACTCCCTCGTTCAGTGCGGCATGCTTTACAGCTTAGAACCGGGGCTCCAAAAGCGTTTTGAGAGCCTGCCGAGGTGCCTGTTGACGGGCAGACCAATGGGGTTCTCGATGCCTAGATAATTCGTGCAGTAGGATATGCACTCTTCGGTCAGAAAGCCCCTGGCTATGCTTCCCTCTGGACGTGACATGTTGCGAACGTATCCTTTGATGACACCATTCATCCTTTCGAACGGCATCATGTTGTGCAGGAACGTCGGCCCGAGTTGGATGATATCCTCCACGATATGGACCAGCAGATGCACCATAACATCGAAGAATGCGGGCGGGAAGTACATCTCAAGCTCGCATAGTATCACCATGATCTCTTCCTGTAGCCTTCTGAGTTGCCTCACGCCAACCGACTTCCGAGAGATGACGTCGAAAAAGTTTCATAGGCCAAATAGCGTTTCACGGACGTGCGCGTCCATGATCCCACGGATTGCAACTGGAAGTATCTGCGTCATCAACACGTGACAGTCGTGAGACTTCATCCCACTGAACTTCTCCTTCGCTGGGTCTAGGTATCTGCTTATCTTCCCCGCGTAACCGTAAGGAAGTTTTACTCCTACGAGGCAGGTGAAAAACTACTTGATCTCCTCCTGACTTAGAGTGAATCACGCGGGAGGGTAGTCATTTCCAGTCTTCTTGGCCTTTTTGCCTTTGCGATGACTTTCTGTGTCCTACTTCACCTCATCATCATCATCATCAACATCATTAGCGTGAAGCTCCTGCCTGATGCCCATTGATTTCAAGTCTGCCCTTGCTTTCGACCCATCTTTGGTCCTCTCTCGCATGTTGAGCAGGGTACCAAGCAGACTCTCGCACACGTTCTTCGTGATATGCATGGCATCAAGGCTGTGAGGCACACGGTGGATCTTCCAGTACGGCAAGTCCCAGAAAACAGACCTCGTTTTCCATACCTTCAGCAGCGGCTCTGGCGCCTTTCGCTTCTTTCCTAGCTCTGGCGCCTTTTGCTTCTTTCCTGGAAGTGGGCAATCTTTCCAATTTTTCAACAGCTCGTCTATTTCCTTGCCGCTCCTCGTACGCGGGCGTCTTCGGGGTTCGGTTTCACCATTGAACAGATCCTTGCGTTTCCTCCACGGGTCATCGTCGCGAAGCCACCTTCGATGTCCCATGAACACGGTTTTCAAAGACCCGGGATCTCTATCGAGCTGGCGATACGTTGTGTCATCCATGCACCTGACGCATCCAGAAAATCTGTGGACCACCTGCCCCGCGAGATATCCGTAACCGAGATAGTCGTGCACCGTCGTGAGTAGTGCGGCTCTCATAGGGAAATATTCTTTCTCTGCGGCGTCCCACGTATTGGCTGGCATTTTCCACAGCGTGTCTAGCTCCTCTTTCAGCAGCCCCAAATACAGATTGATGTCATTCCCTGGTTGTTTCGGCCCTTCAATTAGCATACTCATGTGAATGTACTTCCTCTTCATGCACAACCAGGGGGGAAGGTTGTACATCCACACAAACACAAGCCAGGTGCTATGTGTGCTTCTCTGCCTGCCAAACGGATTGACTCCATCGGTGCTCGCGCCCAGCACGATGTTCCTTGGATCCTTCCCAAATTCTGGGTGTTCGAAGTTCAACGCTTGCCACTGGCTCCCATCCTTAGGGTGACTCAGCATCTTGTGTTTTTATTTATCTCCAGATCATTTGCGTCATCTTCTCGCTTCTTCTCCTCCCTATCCGCGTGACAACGTAGGAGCTTTGCTACCTTAGGGTCCGCGAAATACCGCTGCAGACGAGGAGTGATCGGAAAGTACCACACCACTTTTCGAGGAGCTTTCTTCCTCTTCTTGTATCAAGTGACGCCACACACCGGACATATGGTAGACTCCGCGTGCTCGTCCCGATAAATGATGCAATTGTTCATGCACACATGGTATTTCACGTGCGGTAAATCCAGAGGACACATGATTTTCTTCGCCTCCTCGAAACTGGTAGGGCACTTGTTCCCCTTGGGAAGACGTTCGTGCCAGAATGACATGTTCTCGTCGAAGCATGCGTCGGTCATTTTGTGTTTTACCTTCATCTCCAGAGCCATGAGCGTTACTTTCAGGCGGGTATCCTCGGGCCTGCATCCTTCATACAATGGAGTAACCGCGTCTATCTCCAGTTGATCCAGCTTGGCTTTCTCTCGGGCGGCAGCTCTTGCGTTATCCGTCTACTTGAGAAGCAGCTCTTGAATATGAGGGTCCTGCACCCAGCCCATCGATGGTCCATCGTCGTCTACTCCGCCGGCATCTTTATCTTCATGATCATGCCCTTTGTCTGCTCCGGCATCTTCCTCATCATCATGTCTGGCATCTTCTACATGATGACTGTGTACAACATCACCGTCGTGATCATGTCCTGGAGATTCTTCGTCTTCTCGCCCGCCCGAGCCGCGGTGGTTGTCTTGCTGCCCTTCCTCATTTCTTGCCCGGCCCCCATGGACGACTTCATAGTCATCTTCATCACCTTGCCACCGATAGCCATCCATGAAACCACGCAAGAGCAGGTGGTCCCGCACCTGCCCGGAATCTGGGTCCGCAATAAGGCTCTTCAGCTTGCATCTTCGACACGGACATCTTATCTCCGTCTCGTTCTTTCGAAGCATCTCGACCTTCGCGGAGCTCAAAAACCTATTCACGATGCCTTCAGTCATCGTGTGGACCATGGTTGCCTGCGGGGTAGAGCACAACGATATTTTAGAACCAAGAAAAAATTTGGCATGACTTTCCCTAAAAATAGGACCAAAAAGAATGCATAGTGCCAAAATTCTCGCCGAAACGGAAATGAATCAACATTCCGGCAAAATATTGGCAACTATCGCATTTCAAATACCGGTACCTGCAAATACAAACATATATGCAACACCACAAACATATGCAACACCACAAACATACATAGATCTAGCTAGGCCACAAAAAGTGCATGTGCACGTTGTTGGAGCGAGATAGGGAGAAAAAAAGTAGATCTACAACATGAAGATAGCTTTCCCCTTACTTACCTATCAAAAAAAGGTAATTTCACCACTTAATTTTGATGAATCTATGGTGCAAATGAGGTGAGGAGGAGGAGGTAGCCGACAAGCTTGGAGAAGGAGGTGGAGGGAATGAAGTGGGGAAAGTGAGTGTGTAGGTGTGGCTGTCCAAAATACCTAGCTGGTCCCAGGTTACTAATGACGCACCACCCAGCCATGCGCCATTAGTAACCCAAATTATTAATGGCGCACCTGCTGGCCGTGCGCCATTAGTAGTTTTGCAAAAAAAATGGCGCACCATGGCATAGTGCGCCATTACTAGTTTAAACTAGTAATGGCGCACTGTGCCACGGTGCGCCATTAGTAATTTTGCAAAAAAAAGGAGTAAAATAATACAGTAGTGGCGCACTCTATGGCTGGTGCGCCATTACTAGTTAGAACTAGTAATGGCGCACTTTGCCCGGATGCGCCATTAGTATGTTTGGAAAAATAAAAAAATGTTACTAGTGGTGCACCTTGTGTCTGGTGCGCCATTAGTGTCTTCCACACTAATGGCGCATCGGCACATGGTGCGCCATTAGTATATAGTAGTGGCGCACCACTTCTCTGGTGCGCCATTAGTGTCAATTTCATCTATAGCCCTTTTCCTAGTAGTGGGGGTGCCCCGAGGGAGCACAACCCACCGAGGCGCGCCAGGAGGCCCAGGCACGCCCTCGTGGGATGTGCCCATCTTGGGTGCCCTCCGGACCGCCTCTTTGCTCTATAAATACCCAAAAATACGAGAACTCTAGGGGAGTCGACGAAATATTCATCCAGCCACCGCAGAGTCCAGAACCACCAGATCCAATATAGACACCATCGCGGAGGGGTTAACCACTTCCATTGGTGCCTCTCCGATGATCCATGAGTAGTTCTTTGTAGACCTTCGGGTCCGTAGTTAGTAGCTAGATAGCTTCATCTCTCTCTCTTGATTCTCGATACAATGGTCTCTTGGAGATCCATATGATGTAACTCTTTTGCGATGTGTTTGTTGGGATCTAATGAACTTCGAGTTTATGATCAGATCTATGTTTTTATATCCATGAAAGTATTTGAGTTTCTTTGATCTCTTTTATGCATGATCTCTTATAGCCTCGTATTTCTTCTCTGATATTTGGGTTTTGTTTGGCAAAGTTGATCTATTTATCTTGCAATGGGAAGAGGTGCCCGGTAGTGGGTTCGATCTTACGGTGCTTGATCCCAGTGATAGAAAGGGAACCGACACGTATGTATCATTGTTACTAAGGATAAAAAGACGAGATCTATATCTACCGCCATATTGATAAACGGATCTTGTCTACATCATGTCATCGTTCTTATTGCATTACTCCGTTTTCCATGAACCTAATACACTAGATGCATGCTGGATAGCGGTCGATGTGTGGAGTAATAGTAGTAGATGCAGGCAGGAGTCGGTCTACTAATCTTGGATGTGATGCCTATGTAATGATCATTGCCTGGATGTCATCATAATTATTTGAGGTTCTATCAATTGCCCAACAGTAATTTGTTTACCCACCGTTTGCTATTTTTCTCGAGAGAAGCCACTAGTGAAACCTACGACCCCGGGTCTTCTTTCTCATATATTTGCCTTGCGATGTACTTTTTATTTGCTTTTATTTCCAGATCTATTAAACCAAACATACAAAAATACCTTGCTGCATTTTATCTTTATTTATTTTATTTGGCGTTCGATCTATCAATCTACTACAATTTATCTCACGTCTGCTTGCCTATCTTGAGGCGCCATACCCCGGAAGGGATTGACAACCCCTTTAACACGTCAGGTTGCGAGGTGTTGTTGTTTGTGTGCAGGTGCTGTTTATGTTGTGTTGCTTGGTTCTCCTACTGGTTCGATACCTTGGTTTCATAACTGAGGGAAATACCTACCGCCGCTGTGCTACATCATCCCTCCCTCTCTAGGGAATTTCTGACGTAGTTGCAGATACCATCAGAAGTCTACCTTGAAGACTTACCAGAGTGATTGGGCGAGGACTGGGTGTCCTTAGCTCAAGGGGAATAAGGTGAAGACGCGGTCTTCTGAGGTAAATATCAGCCTTCCTAACCAGACGTACAGTTGTCACAGCAACTGAAACTGGTCTACCAAATCCTAGTCTTCACCAAGCAACTGGTTCTATCCTTCACTTCCCTTTACTTTACAGTTTGTCTTCGTGAAGTCATTGCCTGCCTGTCTGTTTTGATTGACTTCACTGAGTAAATACTATTGACTGTTTGGCTTTATACTGTCTTCCATCCTGATCCATACTACCTAGTTGTTGATAGTCTTTGTGCTTTCACTTCATTGCTTAATTGACTATGGCATGTCTAGTGTAGTCTACCTTCCGCTGCATATCAATAGGTTCATTTCTATTGTTTGTCTTCAAAGACCCCGTGTTTTGAAGAATTATGTAAAAATCGCCTATTCACCCCCCTCTAGTCGATAACTAGCACTTTCACATCCCAACGCAACCCTTGGGCGCTCAGGAGGCATCGCGCCCGAGCACACGGGCATACTGCCTACCCCTGGCACCTCGTCGATGTTGTTTGGGAGACCTGCCACCGAGGACGCGGGGGTTCATGAGGCGGCACTCCTTGTAGCGGCCGTGGCGACCCCGGTGCCGGTGGAGGGGCCGACTCTTCGCCCCATTCCAGTGGTATCCGCCCCTCAGGGCACAGCGACACAGCCTCAGTGTAGCGACCCGACCCGAATGGATCAAGTCTCTGTGCTTAAGTGTCATCCCTGGATCGGTATGCTGACACACACAGTACTCGAGGATTTATAACAGAGATAAATCACATGTATAAAATAACGTAAATACTATTACCTCAATCCAAATAGCGGAAGTAACAAGGTTGTGGATTCCCATCAACACCAACGGCAAAGTTGAGTGTAGAATTCGTTGAATGTACTGGCAAATTCACACCATAGAGAGAAATGATGAACAATGGCTATCTCTACATGCATATTGGGTTGGTGGAAAAGCTCTATGGTTATAATGTTTTTGCGAAAAGCCAATTTTTCCCTACTGCAAAGGAATAAATTTTTTTATTTAACTATCATGGTGGTTGTTGAACATTGAGAATGGTTGACAGCATTCTCAATCCCAATTAAGTAACATCATTAAACCAAACAAAATTAATTTAAAGTAACATGATGAGATTCACATGATAATCCAAGTACTAGATACTCAAAACGTCCATAACTGGGGACACGGCTAATCATGATTAGTTTATACACTCTGCAGAGGTTTGCGCACTTTTCCCCACAAGACTCGATCTCCTCCGTTGGATTTCTCGCACTACATGGTGTTTGAGAAACGGATGACCGAGACATAGTCTTTGAGAAGCGTTTGCACCTTACGATGGGTAGACCGTACCACCTACAACCCCTACATCTGCTAGTCTACCACTGTAAGAATTCACATGACTTAATCAACTATGCTAGAGCCCATAATAGCTTGTGGCTGCACACGGAAGTTTCTAGTATGAATAATCTCATGATCCCTTTGAGCCTGGGTGGCGGTCCATAAAAAAACAGGCAATCCTCGAATACCCAGGTGCCTAGACAGGCAATCGCTGGAATACCCAGGTGCCTCATTCCACTCAGATGTGTGTTAAAGTTGCCACCATAAGTAAACCATTAATTAACAATCTCACATCTGTCATGAAATACTCTCAAACCCAATCCGCGTCTACGAGCATAGCATGGCAATATAAGCATAACGTAATAGTAACTCCCAAGGTTTGAATGCAGGGCAATAGGTTCCTACCTCATCAACTACTTCCCAATACCCACATGTTATCAATCCTACTCATGCAATGTTTGAGGGTGAAACTAATGCATAAAAACTGGGTATGAAAGGGATATGATCAAAGTGTGAACTTGCCTGCAATGTTGATAAAGATGGTTCGCACTCATAACTCTTGATAGTTCTACTCGTCACACTCCGTTCAATCTATCGTGAGCAAGCAATATTAACCACACATAAGCAATCACTCAGAAGATTGGGAAGAACGAAAAAGACAGTTCGGAAAACATCAAAACCAAGCAAATAACTCTTGCAACATAAAACAATTTCTAACAGTACCAAAATTATGTGAATTTGGCCTTATCAGAAAGTTTAGGTCAAGAGCTTCGATTTGCAAAAAGAATCAACTAAATCGGAGTTATAAATTATGATCAAAAGAAGTTTGAATATAAATCTGAACAAAAATTCGAAATTTGAAATTTTCAAAAAGTTGATGTGACAGGTTCACTGGATAGGTGAAAATAAGACAAAGCTATAGGCGCTGGTTTCATCTAATTTGGATAAACGAGTGAAAAGTTATGGCTATTTGAAAAATCAGGGCCAAGCTATTTTACGAAAGAAAAATAGCTACGGTTAAGGTCTAACGTATAAATACGTAGACTAATTGTTAATCTAATTATTCTATCGTATTAGTCTAAAAATAATAAACAACGAAAGTATAAGAAGAAGAAAAAAAAAGAAAGATACCTTTATAAGGCAGAGAAAAGACGACTTTAGAGAGAAGAGACAATTTTCAGAAGTCGCGCGGGAGAGGAGAAATATATTGTTCTTAAATGAATCTAGTCAAACCAAAATATTGATTTAACCCAAATCGGATGATTTTTGGAGGCTCTATGGGTCTATATTTATTGGTGGAAAAGAGGCTTAGAGGTCAAAGGCTAGGCAATGTGGGACTAAACATAGACGAAAATATACGAAACATAGATGAAAAGACGTGGCTCGCATGGGCCTAAAGGCCTTCGGCCGGCCGCACGCACACGCTGCGGCTGCAGTTTTTTCTTTAAAAGAAAAATCGGCCTAAGAAAGAAAAAAAATGAAAAGGCTGGCTGGGCCTGGCCCGTATAGGATAAAGAAAAAGAAAAGATAGGGCGCCCGCTGGTACTATGATGCGCACGTGGGCGACAGTTAGTTTCAGGCGCGCGCGCAGTTTTTGTTATTTTTTTAACAGAATGCGATAAACTGAAAAACGAAAATAAAAATAAAACTTTATATAGGCATATTATATATAAAAAAATTCAGAAAAAGATTTTCTACAAGATGAACATTTTCCTAGCATTAAATAATATTCACACAAATCCAGATAATTCAAAGAGTGCTACTGGTCTAATAAAATCCAATAAAAATCATTTTAGAAATACCAGAATGAATTCAAATTTATTTATCTCCAATTTTCTGATGTAGGGAGTCATGTTACCCTATTTTCCATATATTTTATTTTTGGAGAAAAATAATTTGAATAAAACTCAAATAACTCCAAATTGAAAATAAATTCAAAAAGGACTTTAAATGTGATCTTTGAAACTCCCAACTCATATTTCATAATTTGAAGAAGTCATTTTATCTTCTCTCGTGAAAATCATTGAGTTACATAAAGTTTCAGAATTGGAAATATTTTCCAAATGAAATTCAAATGTTTTCAAAAACCCTTGTCATTTAAATAAATGGAAGAAGTCATGTCATCTTCTCTCGAGGGTTTTGTATTTGAAAAGAATTTGAATTCACGGGGATCAAAATGCAAAATGAAAGTTTGGGAAAGTCCTTTTATTCCCTCTCATTTAACTTTCAGAAAGTTTCGAATTTCACTCACTTTCAGTCAATCAATCAAACAGTCAATCAAATCTATCTATTTAATATAACATTACAAAATTTAGAATTTTGGGATGTTACAAACCTACCACCCTTAAAATAAATCTCGTCCTCGAGATTCGGAGAGGCTAGCAAGAAAAGGTTAGGGTTCGGGGTCTCTTCAAAATTTCATCAATCGTCTCCAGGGTCTGGGGTGCTACCACCCTTAGAAGCATGGTTACGGTTCCATCAAAACTCATATACTTCATCCATATTGTTAACAGTGTCGGTCTTCTCAGATCTTCAGGATAATTCCTTATCTGGGCTCTTTCGGTAGTGGCATAACCTTTTCATCAATTCTTCTGTCTTTCATCTTGGTAAGGTTCTTCTGTGACTGGGTCTTCTTAGCTGATGGGTCTGGCGCCAAAACTAAACAACTATCGATATCTCATGGTGGTCAACAATTTATGGTTCCTTCTGCAGGAAATGGGTCTGGTTGATCCTCACCGTATAACTTACGGTTGGCAAAAGCTGCCTTGTACAAGGGAAAAATTTCTTATACCATTCTAAGGTTTAAACAGGGTTTTGATCGTCGTCTCTCTACTATAGGTAAGTCACTCAGATTTACCATCCCATATATCAAGGCGAACAATAAGAGTAAGTCGATAAGGTGATCAATCCATCCCGCACCCAAATCATTACCTTGTATAGGGTTTAGCAAATCTCGCATTCTAACACTCGGTCATCCTCACAAGCATTGCAGAATTTCTCTTGTCGACGAACCAAGGTTCGGATAAATCCATTGATTCTGCAAACCAAACAAACATCTATCGTTCCTTCACAACTCTTAGGTTTTGCGTTACTCCTATAAAATCGTCTGTCGATAAACGTCGTATCTTCCTCCAGGGTTTTTCCTTCAGCAAGAATGTGCTTGCTTCTTGGCAGGTCCTGGGGCCTGTGGGTTATGGCCCATCTCATCACTTGTAGTCCTTGAACTTATCATCGGGCAACTGATCATTATTCCAACTTCCAACTTCCTAGTATTCTTAAATCCATCCAATTGTATTGTCTTCCTTCCTTCTATTGGCACCAAACTAGGGCATGATTACTCAGACTCATCATGGAGTTTCCATTGATCCATATTTCCGACATCATGCCTCCTTTATATCCAATAGTAATATATCTCTTCATCCTCATGGGATATCCCACATACCGAGATAAAAACTTATACTTATGGAGTCCATATTCCACTTCGTGGAACATCATTATCCTTTCCAGGGTCAAGCGTCCTTACAGGGGAATATTGGCCATCTCTTCATGGCACTTCTTCAACTGGGAAACGTGAAACACATCTTGAACTCCTGACAGTCCTTCGGGTGACTCCAACTTGTTGGCCACTTCTCCCATATGCTCCAAAACTCGGTATGGTCCTACAAATCTCGGGGCTAACTTTCCCTTAACTACAAATCGTTTAACTCCTCGCAGAAGGGTCACACGAAGACATGCTCTGTCTCCAATTTCATAGACTACCTCCTTGCGGTTTTTTTAGTCTGCATAACTCTTCTGCCTGGACTGACCTACCTTCAGTCTATCTCGAATCAACTTAACATTCTCTTCTGACTCCTTGATCACATTTGGTCCAACAACTGACGGTCTTCAACTTCATCCCACATACTCTTGGGGCATCACACATATCGAGACAAAACTCGTATTCATTTTGTCTGAAATCCACTCAGTGGAGTATCCTTATCTTTTCCAGGGGTCAACGGTTCTTACAGGGTACTACCACCCTTAAAATGCACAAATCTTCCATAGACCATATTTCTCATATCCTCAGAATGGCCAAAATTCTTCTTCATAGAGTAACAACTCATAAAATCCATATCAGTACCAACAATGCTAACTTTATTCATTCTCAAGTGATTACAATCTCTCGCTTTTCCATTACATGTCTCAACTCAACACTTCAATATAAAAGAAAATGTTCTCACTTCTACTACTCCATTTCTTTTGTTGCAAACTCAACTATCTAGCACAAGTTTCCTTCTCCTTGGGGCATTCTCTGGCAAAGTGCCCTGCTCCATTACAACTAAAACATATTACTTCTGACAAGTATCAAGGTTTCCTTTTTGGGCAATTGTTGAGGTAGTGTCCTGACTCCTTGCACCTGTAACAGGTGATATGACTCAGGTCCTTCCTGGAATCCAATCTGCTTCTCTTCTTGGACCTTTCCATGCCAATCATGGCTTCTATTTCTTATGGGTCATACTCTACTTCCTCTGCCGGGAATTATACTAGATCCCCATTCAAGCAATTTTGGGAGATGTGTCCTTCTTCTCCACATGAATAGCAAGACTTAGTGCAGGGTTTACTCGGGTCTTCTTTAGGCGTGTCCTCCATCTCTTCCTTCATCACAACTTCTTCTAAAATTTCCATGAGGGCTCCTTTCATTACTTCTTTCTTCTGCTGGATGGTTCGTTGTACCATGGGGTAAATGTGACACTGAGCAGGATAGTGGGTAGTCCCTTCACACAAGAAACAAGTAATCTGCCTAATTGGGCATTCTTCAACTGGGTGACTTCCTTCACAATTAGGGCATTCATCCTTGTGTTCTTTATGGGTGTGTCCTATTTCTCCACAAATCTTGCATGCAAAAGGTTTCTTCATATCCTTTCCATAAGGCTTCAACTTCTGGGACACAAGCCGAGACTTTGGCAGAGTCAACTTAAATTCTTTCCAAGTGGTTACTCCTTGTCATCCATTGATGGTTTGGTACATCCTCCACCAAGTAGCAGCACCTCTTTCAAAGCACTGAAGAGCATGCTGGGTCATATCCTTTCCGACTATAGGGTTATTCTCCATGTGATCCTCCATGTTCTGAATCCATCGGTCTGTCTCCAACTGACTCATCGGTCCAGAAAATACAAGCTCATCTCCATTCATCCTCTATTGGGTCCATGTGGGTTTGGGGTAAGATAAGAGAAAGGGAGAGGGATACACACAATACAAACAAAAGTTTTGAAAAGACAGATTTTATTTGTGGCCGTCGGGAAAAATATCAAACAAATGACAGCTCACAAACGTCGCATCTAACGTAGGTATATAACAGGGGTTTGGTCTTCTAAAGGTCAATAAATCTTCAACGTCTCCAAACTCTTCAAGCCTTGTTCATGCCTCCAATGGCTTCTTCCGATCATGGTTGTCTTTCTCAAGTTCTTTTGCCAGATCAACTCTGTTGACGCGAAGTCTCTCGTGACGTCCTTTAATATTCTAGAGTTGCGTTCCAAACTTCTGGTTTCAACATCCTTCACATGAACCACGGTCCTACTGTCCTTCAATTCCTGACGAATCTCCGGTATCTCGAGGTTTTGCTCCTCCAGCTTGGCTACTTCAGCTTCTTGGACCTAAGTTCTTCATGAAATGCTTCCTTGTCAAAATACAGCTTCCTGCGGGTCCGTCTTAAAATTCCTGATGTAATTCTCCAGATCCTGGTGATACACCAACTAAGGTTAAAACTGCATCCTTTGTTGATAGATGCTCCATCAGCCTTCTACCATCCAATCCTTCCGAAGAAATGCATGCTTAGCTCAACTCGGTGACCATAGTATCAGTGGCGATGACATCACGGATAACCGTGTTTCTGCCCTTGTCATTGCCATGAGCTATCTTCCATAGTTGATATCTCCTGCCTTAGGGTTTTCTTGACAAAACTTTGAGGTTTTTAACTCTCCATGATCGGTCTTCCTTCGATACACCTTGATCTCAGGTACTGACGGCTTCCTTAGTCTGCCAAGTTCCATAAGGGGTGCCTTCCTAGGTCATACAAATCTTGAAAATTCTACAAGGCCTTCAGATTCCCTAATCTTCGGAGTCTTCAACCGTTGTAGTTTCCATCATTATAATATATGGTAAAATCCTCTTCATTCTGATGTGGTCTTAGTGGTCCCATATCTTGTACTTCTTGGAGTGGTCTCATCAGCCGAATCTTTGACTGGTCAAAAAATGAAAAGGGGTATGGTCTCACTAAAAGGGTATATTTGAATAAGCTCAAAACAGAAGAAAGGTAAAAGATCCTTTTGAAAAGAAAGTTGTAGAGAAAAATCGTTCCTATGGGCTTGCCAGTTTCTAGGGGTCACGTCCTATAGTCCACATGTGCTCTGATACCATCTTGTAGTGACCCGACCCGAATGGATCAAGTCTCTATGCTTGAGTGTCATCCCTGGATCGGTATGCTGACACACACAGTACTCAAGGATTTATAACAGAGGTAAATCACATGTATAAAGTAACGTAAATACTATTACCTCAATCCAAATAGAGGAAGTAACAAGGTTGTGGATTCCCATCAACACCAACGGCAAAGTTGAGTGTAGAATTCGTAACCCTAACGTATCACTTACTCGTCATAAGATAATCCTGCAACATGAGACGTTGCAGCCACAAAGGGTCAGTACATTGAATGTACTGGAAAATTCACACCATAGAGAGAAATGATGAACAATGGCTATCTCTACATGCATATTTGGCTGGTGAAAAAGCTCTATGGTTATAATGTTTTTGCGAAAAGCCAATTTTTCCCTACTGCAAAGGAATAAATATTTTTATTTAACTATCATGGTGGTTGTTGAACATTGAGAATGGTTGGCAGCATTCTCAATCCCAATTAAGTAACATCATTAAACCCAACAAAATTAATTTAAAGTAACATGATGAGATTCACATGATAATCCAAGTACTAGATACTCAAAACGTCCATAACCGGGCACACGGCTAATCATGATTAGTTTATACACTCTGCAGAGGTTTGCATACTTTTCCCCACAAGACTCGATCTCCTCCGTTGGATTTCTCGCACTACATGGTGTTTGAGAAACGGATGACCGAGACATAGTCTTTCAGAAGCGTTTGCACCTTACGATGGGTAGACCGTACCACCTACAACCCCTACATCTGCTAGTCTACCACTGTAAGAATTCACACGACTTAATCAACTATGCTAGAGCCCATAATAGCTTGTGGCTGCACACGGAAGTTTCTAGTATGAATAATCTCATGATCCCTTTGAGCCTGGGTGGCGGTCCATAAAAAAACAGGCAATCCTGGAATACCCAGGTGCCTAGACAGGCAATCGCTGGAATACCCAGGTGCCTCAATCCACTCAGATGTGTGTTAAAGTTGCCACCTTAAGTAAACCATTAATTAACAATCTCACATCTGTCATGAAATACTCTCAAACCCAATCCGCATCTACGAGCATAGCATGGCAATATAAGCATAACGTAATAGTAACTCCCAAGGTTTGAATGCAGGGCAATAGGTTCCTACCTCATCAACTACTTCCCAATACCCACATGTTATCAATCCTACTCATGCAATGTTTGAGGGTGAAACTAATGCATAAAAACTGGGTATGAAAGTGATATGATCAAAGTGTGAACTTGCCTGCAATGTTGATAAAGATGGTTCGCACTCATAACTCTTGATAGTTCTACTCGTCACACTCCGTTCAATCTATCGTGAGCAAGCAATATTAACCACACATAAGCAATCACTCAGAAGATTGGGAAGAACGAAAAAGACAGTTCGGAAAACATCAAAACCAAGCAAATAACTCTTGCAACATAAAACAATTTCTAACAGTACCAAAATTATGTGAATTTGGCCTTATCAGAAAGTTTAGGTCAAGAGCTTCGGTTTGCAAAAAGAATCAACTAAATCGGAGTTATAAAACTCAAGTTATGATCAAAAAAAGTTTGAATATAAATCTGAACAAAAATTCGAAATTTCAAAATTTCAAAAAGTTGATGTGACAGGTTCACTCGATAGGTGAAAACAAGACGAAGCTATAGGCGCTGGTTTCATCTAATTTGGATAAACGAGTGAAAAGTTATGGCTATTTGAAAAATCAGGGCCAAGCTGTTTTACGAAAGAAAAATAGCTACGGTTAAGGTCTAACGTATAAATACGTAGACTAATTGTTAATCTAATTATTCTATCGTATTAGTCTAAAAATAATAAACAACGGAAGTATAAGAAGAAGAAAAAACAAAGAAAGATACCTTTATAAGGTAGAGAAAAGACGACTTTGGAGAGAAGAGACAATTTTCAGAAGTCGCGCCGGAGAGGAGAAATATATTTTTCTTAAATGAATCTAGTCAAACTTGTAGCGACCCGACCCGAATGGATCAAGTCTCTGTGCTTATGTGTCATCCCTGGATCAGTATGCTGACACACACAGTACTCGAAGGATTTATAACAGAGGTAAATCACATGTATATAGTAACGTAAATACTATTACCTCAATCCATATAGCGGAAGCAACAAGGTTGTGGATTCCCATCAACACCAACGGCAAAGTTGAGTGTAGAAATCGTAACGCTAACGTACTCGTCGTAAGAAACCTGCAACATGAGACGTTGCAGCCCGGAACGGGTCAGTACATTGAATGTACTGGCAGATTCACACCATAGAGAATGATGAATAAAGGCTATCACTACATGCATACTTGGCTGGTGGAAAAGCTCTATAGTTATAAGGTTTTTGCGTAAAGCCAATTTTTCCCTACTGCAAAGGAATAAATTTATTTAACTATCATGGTGGTTGTTAAACATTGAGAATGGTTGACAGCATCCTCAATCCCAACTAAAAGTAATTAAAACCCAACAACATTAATTAGAAGTAACATGTTGAGATTCACATGATATTCAGGTACTAAATACTCAAGTTGTCCATAACCGGGGACACGGCTAATCATGATTAGTTTGTACACTCTGCAGAGGTTTGCGCACTTTTCCCCACATGACTCGATCGCCTCCATTTGTTTTCTCGCACTACATGGTGTTTGAGAAACGGATGACCGAGACATAGTCTTTCAGAAGCGCTAGCACCTTACTTGTGGGGTAGACCGTACCACCTACAACCCCTACATCTGCTAGTCCACCCCGTAAGAGTTCTCACAACTTAGTCAACTATGCCAGAGCCCATAGTAGCATGTGGCTGCACACGGAAGTTTCTAGCATCAATTATCTTATGATCCCTTTGAGCCTGGGTGGCGGTCCGAAAAAAAAACAGGCAAGTCCTGATAGACATCAGGTGCCTCAATCCACCCAGATGTGTGTTTAAGTGGCCACCTTAGATAAACCATTAAAAATTATCAACTCACATCTGTCATGGATATCACTCACCCAATCCACGTCTACTAGCATAGCATGGCAATAAGCAAACGTAGAAGTAACTCCCAAAGGTTTCATAGTAATACAGGTAATAGGTACTACCTCATCTACTTCCCATCCCACAATTTAATTAGATCCTAATCATGCAATGTGTGAGGATTGATCTAATCCAATAAAACTGGGTTGTAGAAAAGGTATGATCAAAGTGTGAACTTGCCTGCAATGTAGATGAAGATGATTCGCACTTAAAACCCTTGATAGATCTACTCGTCACACTCCGGTCAATCTATCGTAAGCAAGCAATAGTAACCACACAATAAGTACTCATCTAATGCACAAGTAAAACTCGAACAAGAGAACGAACCAGAAAGTTCAACTTAAGAACTCCGGTTGCAAAGAAAGAACGAACCGAACAAACGACGGAAAACAAACGGCGGAAGAAAACAACTCGGTTCTAGCAAGTTGAAACTAGGTCAAATTTTACCATAGCAAAAACTTGTTCAAGTTGATTAGACGGAACGGCGGTTTCGAGACGAAACTCCAGGCGCTTGAATCACCTGATTCCGATAAACGGGCGAGAAGATAAACTAGAACGAAGATCGGATCTGAGATCACGATCGCGGAATAAATCCGACGAAAAGAAAAAGACGAATGTTAAACGAACGGGCGTCGTTAACCGGGAATAATCGGTGATCACGTTCGTTGAGACGAACGGTCCGAAAGAAGAACGAAAACCGATCTAGGGTTTTCGGAAAAGAAACCGAAAAAAGAAAACGGAAAACCGATCTAGGGTTTCGGAAAAGAAACCGAAACGAAGAATCGGAGAGAGAAAACCGGAAAAGAAAACCGGAACGGTTTCTTTTAAAAGAACCGAACCGCGGGGAAGAAAAAGAGAGGCGCGGGGCTACCTCCGGCGAGGCGGGGCGAACGGTGGCGACGGCGGCGTGCTAGGGCGGCGGCGGCGGCGCTATAGGGGCGGCGGCGGCGGGTGAGGGGCGCGGGGTGGGGCGCGGCTTGGGGAGGAGAGGGGGTTTGGGTTTTTGGTGTGAGGAGAGGGGGGGGTCTATGGGGGTATTTATATTGGTGAGAGGAGACTTGGGGTAGGGGACAAGAAAAAGAAGGAAAAGGAAAACGAAACAAAGGAAAGGGGGCTAAGAATCCTACTAGGATTCGGCCTAGAAGGTCGGAAGGAGGCGGCGGCTGGCCTGGCTGCCTGGCGCCTGGCGCGCGCGACGGGGAGGCTGGGGCGCCGGCTGGCTGGGCCTTTGGCCCGGCTGGCCTGCGGATTTTTTTTAAACGGTTCCGCGCGCAGAAAAACACAGAAAAAGAAAACTAAACGGGCTCCAAAAACCCTAAAGTAAATTTTCCCCGACTCCTAAAAATGAGTCGAACAAAATGAACTTTTACGGACCTAAAATGCAATTTTCGAAAACGCGCATTTTTCCCTATCCAAAGAAAAACAAACAAACACCGGAAAACGAAATTTGATCTATTTATTAAATCTTCATTTTTCCTATATTTTGGGAAAGTCATATTATTCCCTCTCTCATATTTTGATATCGGAAAAATAATTGAAGATGAAATAAATAAATCAAATGATCCTCTTTTGAAATTCGAGAAAACTCTCAAATATGAAAATAACGAAATCTCCAACTCTCTCCGAAGGTCCTTGAGTTGCGTGAAATTTCTAGGATCGACCAAAATGCAAGAAAATAAGATATGCATGATGATCTAATGTATAACATTCCAAATTGAAAATTTGGGATGTTACAAACCTACCACCCTTAAAAGGAATCTCGTCCTCGAGATTCGGAGAGGCTAGCAAGAAAAGGTTAGGGTTTGGGGGTCTTCTCAAAATCCATCGATCATCACACGGTGTTTGGGGTGCTACACCCTTAGAATCATTGTTACGGTTCCATCAAAACTCATATACTCCATCCTTATTCTTGACAGTGCCGTCTTCTCAGATCGTAAGGATAATTCCTTCTCTAGGCTCTTCAGGTAGTGGCATAACCTTTTCCTCAATTCTTCTGTCCTTTCCTCTTGGTAAGGTTATTCGAGATGGTCTTCTTAGCTGACGGGTCGGCGCCAAAACTAAACAACTATCGATATCTCATGGTGGTCAACATTATGGTTTCTCCTGCAGGAAATGGGTCTGGTGATCCTCACCGTATAACCTACGGTTGGCAAAGCTGCCTTGTACAAGGGAAAAAAACCTATACCATTCTAAGGCTTAAACAAGGTTTTGATATCGTCGTCTCTCACTATAGGTAAGTCACTCAGATTTACCATCCCATATATCAAGGCGAATAATAAGAGTAAGTCGGTATGGTGATCAATCCATCCCGCACCCAAATCATTACCTTGTATACGGTTTAGCGAATCTCGCATTCTAACACTCGGTCATCCTCACAAGCATTGCAGAATTTCTCTTGTCGACGAACCAAGTTCGGATAAATCCATAGATTCTGCAAGCCAAACAACCATCTATCGTTCCTTCACAACTCTCAGGTTTTGCGTAACTCCTATAAGATCGTCTGTCGAAAACGTAACTTCTTCAGGGTTTTTCCTTCAGCAAGAATGTGCTTGCTTCTTGGCAGGTCCTGGGGCCTGTGGGTTATGGCCCATCTCATCACTTGTAACCTTGAACTTATCAGGCAACTAGTCATTATTCCAACATCCAGCTTCCAGCTTCCTAGCATACTTAAATCATTCCAATTGTATTGTCTTCCTTCTATTGGCATCAAACTAGGACATGATTACTCAGACTCATCATGGAATTTTCCATTGATACATATTTCCAACATCATACCTCCTTTATATCCATTAGTAATTCATCTCTTCATCCTCGTGGGATATCCCTCATACCGAGATAAAAACTTATACTTATGAAGTCCATATTCCACTTCGTGGAACATCATTATCCTTTCCGCGGTCAAGCGTCCTTACAGGGGAATATTGGCCATCTCTGCATGGCACTTCTTCAACTGGGAAATGTGAAACACATCCATGAACTCCTGACAGTCCTTCGGGACTCCAACTTTTGGACACTTCTCTCATACGCTCCAAAACTCGGTATGGTCCTACAAATCTCGGGGCTAACTTTACCTTAACTCCAATTCGTTTAACTTCCTCGTAGAGGGAACACATGAAGACATGCTCTGTCTCCAATTTCATAGACTACCTCCTTGAGTTTTTTCTGCATAACTCTTCTGCCTGGACTGAGCTACCTCCAGTCTATCTCAATCAACTTAACATTCTCTTCTGACTCCTTGATCACATTGGTCCAAACAACTGACGGTCTCCAACTTCATCCCACATACTCTTGGGGCATCACACATATCGAGACAAAACTCGTATTCATTTTGTCTGAAATCCACTCAGTGGAGTATGCTTATCTTTTCTAGGGGTCAACGGTTCTTACAGGGTACTACCACCCTTAAAATGTACAAACCTTCCATAGACCATATTTCTCTTATCCTTAAAATGGTCAAAATCCTTCTTCATAGAGTAACAACTCATAAAATCCATATCAGTACCAACGATGCTAACTTTATTGATTCTCAAATTATTACAATCTCCTGTTTTTCCATTACATGCCTCAACTCAACACCTCAATATAAAGGAAAATGTCCTCACTACTACGACTATATTTCTTCTGTTACAAACTCAACTACTTATCACAAGTCTCCTTCTCCTTCGGACAATCTCTGGCAAAGTGCCCTGCTTTATTACAATAAAACATATTACTTCTGACAAGTATCGAGGTTTCCTTTTTGGGCATTTGTTGAGGTAGTGCCCTGACTCCTTGCACCCATAACAGGTGACATGACTCAGATCCTTCCTGGAATCCAATCTACTTCTTTCTGGACTTTCCATTCCAATCAGGGCTTCTATTTCCTGTGGGTCATACTCTACTTCCTCAGCCGGGAATTCTACTAGATCCCCATTCATACAATTTTGGGAGATGTGTCCTTCTTCTCCACATGAATAGCAAGACTTGGTGTAGGGTTTAATTGGTTCTTCTTTGGGTGTGTCCTCCACCTCTTTCTTCATCACAGGTTCTTCTAAACTTTCCATAAGAGCTCCTTTCATTACTTCTTCCTTCTACTGGATGATTCTTTGTACCATGGGGTAAATGTGACACTGAGCAGGATAGTGGGTAGTCCCTTCACACAAGAAACAAGTGATCTGCCTAGTTGGGCATTCTTCAGCTGGGTGACTTCCTTCACAATTAGGGCATTCATCCTTGTGTTCTTTATGGTTGTGTCCGATTTCTCCACAAATCTTGCATGCACAAGGTTTCTTCATGTCCTTTCCATAAGGCTTCAACTTCTGGGACACAAACTGGAGACTTTAGCAAGGTCAACTTAAATTCTTTCCAAGTGGTTACTCCTTGCCATCCATTGATGGTTTGGTACATCCTCCACCAAGTAGCAGCACCTCTTTCAAAGCATTGAAGAGCATCCTAGGGCATATACTTTCCGACTATAGGGGTGTTCTCCATATGATCCTCCATGTTCTGAATCCATCGGTCTGTCTCTAATTGACTCATCGGTCCAGAAAATACAAGCTCATCTCCATTCATCATCTATTGGGTCCAAGGGTTTTGGGGTGAGATAAGCGGGATAGAGAGGGATACACACAATACAAACAAAAGTTTTGAAAAGACAGATTTTTGTTGTGGCTGTCGAAAAACATCAAACAAATGACAGCTCACAAACGTCGCATCTAATGTAGGTATATAATAGGGGTTTGGTCTTCTAAAGGTCAATAAATCTTCAACGTCTCCAAACTCTTCAAGCCTTGTTCAAGCCTCCAATGGCTTCTTCCAATCAAGCTTGTCCTTCTCAAGTTCTTTTGCCAGATCATCTCTGTTGACGTGAAATCTCTCGTGACATCCTGTAATATTCTAGAGTTGCATTTCAAACTTCTAGGTTTCAACATCCTTGGTATGAGTCATGGTCATACTATCCTTCAGTTCTTGACAATTCTCCGGTATCTCGAGGTTGTAGCTCATCCAGCTTGGCTACTCTCATCTTCAGGATCCTGAGTTCCTCATGAAATACTTCCTTTTCTTATACGACTTCCTGGAGCTCCACCTTAAACTTCTTGATGTAATACTCCAGATCCTGGTGCTATACCGGCTAGGGCTAAAACTTCATCTTATTCTAGGTGCTCCATCAGCCTTCTTCCATCAAATCCATTCTGAAGAAATGCATGCTTAGCTCAGCTCGGTGACCACAGTATCAATGGTGATGACATCATGGATAACCGTGTTTCTTCTCTTGTCATTTCCATGAGCCATCTCTCCGTAGTTGATATCTCCTACATTGGGGTTTCCATAACAAAACTTCGAGTTCTCAACTCTCCATGTTTCAGTCTTTCTCCGATACACCTTGATCTCGGGTATTGACAACTTCCATAGTCTGCCAAGTTCCATAAGGGTAGCATTCCTAGGTCATACAAATCTGGGGATTCTTCAGAGTCTTCAATTCTCCTAGTCTTCGTAGTCTTCAACCGTTGTAGTTTCCATTATTCAGATGCACGGAAAATACTCTTCATTCCGAATGGTCTTACTTGTCTGATATCCTGTACTTCTTGGAGTGGTCTCATCAGTCAAATCTTCGAGTGGTCAAAAGGGGAAAAGGGTATGGTCTCACTAAAGGGAATTTTTTTGAATAAGTTCAGAAGAGAAGAGAGGTAAAAATCTTTTTGAAAGGGAAAGTTGTAGAGAAAAATCTTTGCTATGGGCTTGCCAGTTTCTAGGGTCACGTCCTACAGTCAACATGTGCCCTTATACCATCTTGTAGCGACCCGACCCGAATGGATCAAGTCTCTGTGCTTATGTGTCATCCCTGGATCAGTATGCTGACACACACAGTACTCGAAGGATTTATAACAGAGGTAAATCACATGTATAAAGTAACGTAAATACTATTACCTCAATCCATATAGCGGAAGCAACAAGGTTGTGGATTCCCATCAACACCAACGGCAAAGTTGAGTGTAGAAATCATAACCCTAACGTATCACTTACTCGTCGTAAACCTGCAACATGAGACGTTGCAGCCCGAACGGGTCAGTACATTGAATGTACTGGCAAATTCACACCATAGAGAATGATGAATAAAGGCTATCACTACATGCATATTTGGCTGGTGGAAAAGCTCTATGGTTATAAGGTTTTTGCGTAAAGCCAATTTTTCCCTACTGCAAAGGAATAAATTATTTAACTATCATGGTGGTTGTTGAAACATTGAGAATGGTTGACAGCATTCTCAATCCCAATTAAGTAATTAAAACCCACAACATTAATTAGAAGTAACATGTTGAGATTCACAATGATATTCAAGTACTAGATACTCAAGTTGTCCATAACCGGGGACACGGCTAATCATGATTAGTTTGTTACTCTGCAGAGGTTGCGCACTTTTCCCCACATGACTCGATTGTCTCCGTTTGTTTTCTCGCACTACATGGTGTTTGAGAAACGGATGACCGAGACATAGTCTTTCAGAAGCGCTAGCACCTTACATGTGGGGTAGACCGGTACACCTACATCCCCTACATCTGCTAGTCCACCCCGTAAGAGTTCGCACAACTTAGTCAACTATGCCAGAGCCCATAGTAGCATGTGGCTGCACACGGAAGTTTCTAGCATGAATTATCTTATGATCCCTTTGAGCCTGGGTGGCGGTCCAAAAAAAACAGGCAAGTCCTGATAGACATCAGGTGCCTCAATCCACCCAGATGTGTGTTTAAGTGCCACCTTAGATAAACCATTAAAATTATCAACTCACATCTGTCATGGATATCACTCACCCAATCCACGTCTACTAGCATAGCATGGCATAATAAGCAAACGTAGAAGTAACTCCCAAAGGTTTCATAATAATACAGGTAATAGGTACTACCTCATCTACTTCCCATCCCACAATTTAATTAGATCCTAATCATGCAATGTGTGAGGATTGATCTAATGCAATAAAACTGGGTTGTAGAAAAGGTATGATCAAAGTGTGAACTTGCCTGCAATGTTGATGAAGATGATTCGCACTCAAAACTCTTGATAGATCTACTCGTCACTCTCTGGTCAATCTATCGTAAGCAAGCAATCGTAACCACACAATAAGTACTCATCTAATGCACAAGTAAAACTCGAACGAGAGAACGAACCAGAAAGTTCAACTTAAGAACCCCGGTTGCAAAGAGAGAATGAACCGAACAAACAATGGAAAACAAACGGCGGAAGAAAACAACTCGGTTCTAGCAAGTTGAAACTAGGTCAAATTTTATCATAGCAAAAACTTGTTCAAGTTGATTAGACGGAACGGCGGTTTCGAGACGAAACTCCAGGCGCTTGAATCACCTGATTCCGATAAACGGGCGAGAAGATAAACTAGAACGAAGATCGGATCTGAGATCATGATCGCGGAATAAATCCGATGAAAAGAAAGAGACAAACGGTTAAACGAACGGGCGTCGTTAACCGGGAATGATCGGTGATCACGTTCGTTGAGACGAACGGTCCGAAAGAAGAACGAAAACCGATCTAGGGTTTTCGGAAAAGAAACCGAAAAATAAAACGGAAAACCGATCTAGGGTTTCGGAAAAGAAACCGAAACGAAGAATCAGAGAGAAAACCCGGAAAAGAAAACCGGAACGGTTTCTTTTAAAAGAACCGAACCGCGGGGAAGAAAAAGGAGGCGCGGGGCTACCTCCGGCGAGGCGGGGCGAACGGTGGCGACGGCGGCGTGCTAGGGCGGCGGCGGCGCTATAGGGGCGGCGGCGGGGTGGGGCGCGGCTTGGGGAGGAGAGGGGGTTTGGGTTTTTGGTGTGAGGAGAGGGGGGGTCTATGGGGTATTTATATTGGTGAGGGGAGAGGAGACTTGGGGTAGGGGACAAGAAAATAGAGTAGGAAAAGGAAAACGAAACAAAGGAAAGGGGGCTAAGAATCCTACTAGGATTCGGCCTAGAAGGATTCCTCCTGGGAATCGGTAGTGGAGGCGGCGGCTGGCGCCTGCCTAGCGCTGGCGCGCGCGACGGGGAGGCTGGGGCCTGGCCGGCTGGCTGGGCCTTGGCCCGGCTGGCCTGCTGGATTTTTTTTAAATCGGTTTCGCACGCAGAAAAAACACAGAAAAGAAAATCTAAACGGGCTCCAAAATTACTAAAGTAAATTTTCCCCGACTCCTAAAAATGAGTCGAACAAAATGAACTTTTCTACGGACCTAAGATGCAATTTTCGAAAACGCGCATTTTTCCCTATCCAAAGAAAAACAAACAAACACCCGAAAACGAAATTCGATCTATTTATTAAATCTTCATTTTTCCTATATTTTGGGAAAGTCATATTATTCCCTCTCTCATATTTTGATATCAGAAAATAATTGAAGATGAAATAAATAAATCAAATTATCCTCTTTTCAAATTCGAGAAAACTCTCAAATATGAAAATAACGAAATCTCCAACTCTCTCCGAAGGTCCTTGAGTTGCGTGAAATTTCTAGGATCGGCCAAAATGCAAGAAAATAAGATATGCATGATGATCTAATGTATAACATTCCAAATTGAAAATTTGGGATGTTACAAAACCAAAATATTGATTTAACCTGAATCGGATGATTTTTGGAGGCTCTATGGGTCTATATTTATTGATGGAAAAGAGGCTTAGAGGTCAAAGGCTAGGCAATATGGGACTAAACATAGACGAAAATATACGAAACATAGATGAAAAGAGGTGGCTCGCATGGGCCTAAAGGCCTTCGGCCAGCCGCACGCGCACGCTGCGGCTCCAATTTTTTTAAACAAAATCGGCCTAAGAAAGAAAAAAAATGAAAAGGCTGGCTGGCCCATATATGATAAAGAAAAAGAAAAGATAGGGCGCCCGCTGGTACTATGATGCGCATGGGCGACAGTTAGTTTCAGACGCGCGCGCAGTTTTTGTTTTTTTTAACAGAATGCGATAAACTGAAAAATAAAATAAAAATAAAACTTTATATAGGCATATTATATATCAAAATTTTCAAAAAAAGATTTTCTACAAGATGAAGATTTTCCTAGCATTAAAATATTCACACAAATTCAGATAATTCAAAGAGTGCTACTGGTCTAATAAAATCCAATAAAAATCATTTTAGAAATACCAGAATGAATTCAAATTTATTTATCTCCAATTTTCTGATGTAGGGAATCATGTTACCCTATTTTCCATATATTTTATTTTTGGAGAAAAATTTGAATAAAACTCAAATAACTCCAAATTGAAAATAAATTCAAAAAGGACTTTAAATGTGATCTTTGAAACTCCCAACTCATATTTCATAATTTGAAGAAGTCATTTTATCTTCTCTCGTGAAAATCATTGAGTTGCATAAAGTTTCAGAATTGGAAATATTTTCCAAATGAAATTCAAATGTTTTCAAAAACCCTTGTCATTTAAATAAATGGAAGAAGTCATGTCATCTTCTCTCGAGGGTTTTGTATTTGAAAAGAATTTGAATTCACGGAGATCAAAATGCAAAATGAAAGTTTGAGAAAGTCCTTTTATTCCCTCTCATTTAACTTTCAAAAAGTTTCAAATTTCACTCACTTTCAGTCAATCAATCAAACAGTCAATCAAATCTATCTATTTAATATAACATTCCAAAATTTAGAATTTTGGGATGTTACACTCAGGAGGAGCCTGCCCCCATGGGTCAGCAGGCTGTGAAGTCGTTAGCCCTTGTCACGCCTGAGAAGAGCCTTGAGCCTCCGGTGCCTCGAGCCGACCACGCCACCGCTTCCTTGGCCACAGAGCCAGCCGACGTGCTAGCACTGCCTCCTCGTCAGGCCCTCACGCTCGCGAAATGCGGCCCCTTGATCAGGCCCGGGGCCTTGGACGAAGCCTACACGACGCTCGGCCGGATCCAGGCTGACCCCCAAGACGCCGACAGGTGCCTCGCGAGGGAGCGCTTGGGGCTTGTCTCGGGGTGGCTCTAGGCTGACACAACCACCATGACGGCGTGGGGGCAGTGCCGAAGCCGCCACGATGGAAAGCAGGAAGGAGGTCGCCGAAGCCAAGGCGACTTGCGATGCTGCGCTGGCCGAGGCAGCGTCTGTCGTGAAGCGTTGCGGTGAGGCGAAGGCCATTCAGGAGGAGCAAGCCACACACGCATAGCAGCTTCAACAACGGGAGGAGGACTTCAAGGCCCGTGAGGCGAAGCTCGCTGATCGTGATTCCATGATGTCCAAGGTGATTGTTGATCAAGCCGCGGAACGCGAGCGTCTGACCAAGCTGAAGGAGGAGGTGGTCGAAGCCCAGACATCCCACGCCAAGCACGTCTCCAAGTTGAGGGCCCAACTGGGTGCCAGGGAGAAGACTCTCGTCGCTGCCAAAAGGAAGGCGGCTGCGGAGCGCGACGCCTTCCTCTCCCTCGAGCTCAGGGCTCGCCAGGGGCTGTAGTCGATCCGCAAGGGAGGCTTCAAGGATCCGCTCGTGCCCCCGAGGGCGGTTACACAGGGCTCTCCTCCAGGCTTGTCGAGGAGCTCGAAGGTGCTGCCGCCAAGGTGGACTCCATCCTGGAAAATGAGTGCCGCTCCCTCTTCTCCGCGGCGGCGATGCGCGTCTTCAGCCACCTCTACCTCCAGGATCCCAGATTCAACTTCGATGCGGTGGTCGGCCCGATTGCTCCCGAGTCCCGTCCGCCACTGCGACGGCCGTGGAGGGCCATGTGGATGTGCTGCTGAAGAAGTTCACCTGCATCCCTGACGTTGAGCCCTTGACAGTGGAGTCAAGCGATGGCAGCGATGTTGATGACGAGCTCGCCGCGACTGGGACAAGCGGGGATGACGGCCATGGCGACGATGACCCCTCCTCCTAGATTTTACCCATGCAACACTTATCATGCCCCGTGGAGGCGTAAGACTTTGTTTGAATTTGTAGAACATTTGGTGCCTGTAATAACGGTTTGGACTCTGTGATTTCCTTTTCGTGCTTAGTGTCCTTCTTGTTTGCCTTTGTGCTCTTCGTCGGCAGGGCCCAGCCCCGTGCATACCTCGACCGCCGTTGGGACGTCCGGATGCCAGGATGAAACCAAGGGGCGAGGGGGCTGCGTGACTAGTGAGGCCCCTGAGTCATGATGCTCAGGGGTCCCCCTTGACGTGCGAGCAACCTCATGAAGGAAACATGGGCGGTGGGGAGGTTAATCCGGAGCCCTTCATACCTTTCTTCACCAACCTTTGCCCGGGAGGGGCGCGAGAAGACTAGGTACCAGGGACCTCGTGAGGTGGTGTGTGCTAGGCCTGGCCTGAGCGTAGCCCCTGTGTCCAGTCCCCTCACGCATGTTTCCTAGGGGAATGCTGTGTGATAGGGCCGCGTGAAGAGCCGAGAGGCTATCCTGAGGTTGGTGCAGCCCCTAGGGCGCCCTCAGTTGTTTATCCACCAGTGCGGAGCATGGGGCTTCCACTTGGGCGTGGTCATAGTCGTTGGTCGACCGTGTCTTTCGCCAGCGCGGAGCATGGGGCTTTTCCACTTGGGCGTGGGCATAGTCATTGTTCGACCGTGTCGTTCGCCAGAGCGGAGCATGGGGCTTCCACTTGGCGTGGGTAGGGAGCTCTGTGTTAGAGTCTCCGAGCGTGTACAACCCTATTTCGTCCGTACGCGTGACTGTCACGGCAGAACTGGAGGAGGTGTATCTGGGAACTCGTGAGCCAACGCGGGACTCACGAGGCCCTACATCAAGGCGGGTTGCGCCTGAATCTTCTGGTGCGGAGCATGCTTACAAAACCTATGTGATAGGGGCGACCTGCGCTGAATGAACCTCCGGAGGCTATTGCATGAGAAGGCCGAACACCAAGGACCCCAGGAGGTGACGTGAACGGGACCGGCCCGCTAGACATAGCTCGGTCGCTTGGATTTATCGACGCTGCAGGGAAGCACCCGAGCATAGACGTCGTGCCCAGTCTTCTCATGCAACAAACCCGGGGAAGGACACTCGGCGCGCTGCTCCTGCGACGGCGAAGCGCCGAACTGCGGTTGTACGAACCGAGTCGTGCGCCCTGACTCACCCACTCTCGATTAGCTCACGCGAGGACAAGGCACCAAGGACCCCGGGAGGTGACGTGCACGGGAGCTGGCCCGCGAGACAGAGCTCAGTCACTTGGATTTATCAATGATATTTTTTCCTTTCGCGAGAGGCACAACCATGCCTTTTGCGAAAGAAATGCGTGCCTCCACGAGAAATAAATATGTGCCTCTCATGAAAGGAAAAAAACACGTGTTTTTCTATTTTACGAGTGGCACGTGCGTGCCTCTCGCGTAAGCAAATTCGTACCTCCACAAAAAAAAAATTATGACTTTCGCAGGGAAAAAAATAAAATATACTTTTTTCATATATTTTTTGTCCAAAACCTAAGAAAAACCTAAGAAAAACCGAAGACCCAAAAAATTCATCTAAAAGCCAAAAAAGCACACAAAAAAATAAAAATGAAAGACAAAATTTGGAGTGAGTGTCCATAGCGCGACACGTGGCCGTGGCTGAGAGCGTCAAGTGGCGCGCTCCGAGACCACCTCAAATGACCTTGCGGGGGTTTGTGAAGGAGTACTCTTTAATTACTCGTCTTAATCACTCGTTGGGTGAAATTCAAGGCATCAGTTGGGTTGGTCTAAGCATTTCCTTTGGAGACCATAAATGCCAGGACGCGCAAAGAAAGTCAGAGCTCATGATTCTTTCGTTCTCGAATTGAATCCACGAACCAACGGCATTTCCATTCAGGCATTAAAGTCCAGCATTGACTTTTCGTCACTTCCCGTCCCACACGATATGCCAAATCAGACGTGAATGAAGAAACAACAAAGCAAAGTCTCTGACAGGTGGGTCACGAGACCAGCACAGCACCTCACATCATTGGCACCATTCACATAACTGTTTCACGTAGTATTTCAGTTTTTGGGGCGAAAGCGTCACGAGATTATCGTGTCATACAAAGTCTCCTCTTGCAAGTTGTGTATGTACAGTGCAGGGGTAGGATGTAACAGCAGCACTGACAACTGGGTCAAATTAAGTTGTTTTCTAGCCTGGGCCCGGGTGTCCGTGAGCCGTGAGGCGGAAGCGTTCGTATGCGTAGCGCCAGGCGGTCGCTCGTCTTGCAGTTGGAACCGACTGGTCCCGATTGTGCCCCCGCCACGCGTAGCGCTGTTCCATAGTCAACTTCCTCTCTCCATCCCAGCCGTCCGTACCATCCAACGGCGGGAGATGCCCACCGGCAAACACCCGGTAAGCCCGTCTCTCTTGCCCGGGAAGCACAGGATCCCGGCCGTCGATCGGGCCTCTGCTTTGACCCGAACTGGTCCACCATCTGACCACCACCCGCTGCTCCCGGTTACCGCCTCGCCTTCTTTTATAATCCGACCTTCCTCGCGTCTCCCTCACTTCTTCTTCCTCCCCCATTTCCGTTGTCCGGCGAGCACCTATCTTATCTTGGGAGGGCGGTCGCGATGATGACCATGGATCTGATTGGAGGATACGGGAGGGCGGACGAGCAGGTGGCCATCCAGGAGGCGGCGGCGGCGGGGCTGCGCGGGATGGAGCACCTCATCCTGCAGCTCTCCCGGACAGGCACCAGCGAGAGCTCGCCGGTTGGGTCGTCGGAGGCGCCGGAGCAGCAGGTAGACTGCCGGGAGATCACTGATATGACCGTGTCCAAGTTCAAGAAGGTGATTTCTATCCTCAACCACCGCACTGGCCACGCCAGGTTCCGGCGCGGGCCTGTGGTGGCGCAGTCCCAGGGCCCCGCCGTGTCCGAGCCGGCGCCGGTGAGGGCGTCTTCGTCGAGGTCCATGACCTTGGACTTCACCAAGGCGTCTTCCGGGTACGGAAACGACGCCGGGTTCAGCGTCTCGGCCGCGAGCTCATCCTTCATGTCGTCGGTGACCGGTGACGGGAGCGTGTCCAACGGACTCGGGGGCGGGTCCTCGCTGATGCTCCCGCCGCCACCTTCGGCCAGCTGCGGGAAACCGCCGCTGGCGTCCTCCGCGGCATCCACCGGCGCCGGTGCCGGGCAGAAGCGCAAGTGCCACGACCACGCGCACTCAGAGAACGTCGCCGGCGGAAAGTACGGCGCCTCCGGTGGCCGCTGCCACTGCTCCAAGCGCAGGTTAGTAGTCTAGCAGATTCGATTCACCCAGCGATGGATTTCGTTGTTCCGTTCTTCGTCTGCCGGTGTTATCCATGTTGCTGAAGAATGAATGATGGAACCGGCAGGAAATCCCGGGTTCGGCGGATGACTCGCGTGCCGGCGATCAGCTCGAAGGCGGCGGAGATCCCCGCGGACGACTTCTCGTGGCGCAAGTATGGCCAGAAGCCTATCAAGGGCTCCCCCTACCCACGGTGAGGCAGCATCCCTTCCCTCCACCATGTGAGACCATAGTAATCTTGGAGTTTGGGCAGTGAACTAACCACCAGTGAACTTGCTGGGTGATATGCATGCAGAGGTTACTACAAGTGCAGCACGGTGCGCGGGTGCCCGGCGCGGAAGCACGTGGAGCGCGACCCCAGCGACCCCTCCATGCTCATCGTGACCTACGAGGGCGAGCACCGGCACACCCCCGCGGACCAGGAGCCGCTCGCCCCGCTACCGGAGCTCTGAAATCTCTCTGCCATTACCGTCGTCCTCACATGTTAATTCAACTTAGCTTATGACCATGTTCCCTTCGTGACTGCTAGCTACCATATATTACTACTAATAAGTAAGCACTAGAATTTCTTTTTCTTTTGGCCGCATCGGTTTAGTCGCACTAAGCATGTTGTAAAAGAACAAGTGTAGTTGGAAGCTTTGAGCTTTGAAGAAGAAAAGGTGCGTGGTAGACAAGAGAAAGAGAAAGATGTGTTTCAGAGTTGGGTTTGATCCTCCCGTGGCTCGGGTTCTGGGGGGTCAAAAGAGGGCGGTGGTTGAACGGGCAAGTGCTTTTGGTCCCGGGTGGGGCCGGCGCGACAGGGACGGGTGGGGGGAAGCGGTCAAGGAACGCGGCAGGTGGTCCCTCTCGGCGCCGCTGGCGTCGTTGACTCGTGTTGCTCCAGCGGTGTTCTGTTCTGCTCGATTATTGTTTGTTTGCTTGCTTGGGCTCGTTTGGCGTGCGGTGCGGCTGGCTACGGCCACACCCGCCAGCCAGTGTGGACGTCCGGTCGATAGCGTCTTGGTTGGTTCGCCAACGGTGTCGTTGAAAATCGGGCGTTGAGCTTTAAAGCTGTTGCGCGGTGCTTTTTTCTTTTTGCGGGTAGTGCTGTTGCGCGGTGCTGATAGTGGCCCTGTTTGATAATCTAACTTAGTTAGAGGTTAGAGTTAGATTTTAACCTTAAATCAACCCTAAACTAACTTTAATCAAAGAGCTGTTTGGATGATAGAGTTAGATTGACAATAAATATTCTTTCTCAATCATTTGATTAATTTAGACCATGTTTGGATGGTAGGGGTAACCTTTTTTTACTAATTTTTTTAGTGGGCCCAAGAGAACTAAACCAAATAAGCTCCTCTAGTGTGGGCTAGTTTTTTAGGGTGGGTTAGATCAAACTAACCCACCATGTTTGAATATTTTTGAGTTATTTAAGCCCCAACTAACCAAAACTAACTCTAACTTAGGGATCCAAACAGGGCCAGTGTTGAATTTCCTTTCCTTCATTTAATTTAATACTAATGCTATATAGTGTCCGTCCGATCATGCAGCACTGCTGCTGCTGCGACCTCATCTAGAATCGCCGGGAATTTTACGGACTAAGACTTAACCAAATCTTCGTCAAATGATATAGTATATAAAAAAAACTAAGAGAAAATTTTGTGTACGGATCTTCATATAAAATCAAAGGACTATAGCATCAACTGGGACATGATGAAAGTCTCAGTCGACTATATACAACACTACCTTTTTATAGTGAGTGTTGTAGTGTCAAAACACTCTTTTACTATGAGATGAAGAGCATTAGTTAAATATATAAACAATAGCACTAGGTTCCTGCTAATTGTTTGTCTGTGACGCTGTCGACTGTCGTTTCACATAAGCCGGCATCGAATTCTTCAACAACTTTGAAGGGAGACTTTGGATTACACGATAAAAACAATAGGTGAAATGCTGACAGCAGTTGCACTTCGTGTTTTTCTTTTAAACAAGAAGTAGGCGCCCTCTTTGACTCACTCGATCCCATCTTTCCTCCTCATCTCTCCATGTGACGTGGGGTCACGACCTCCATGACTCGTTCCAGTGGCCGTGGCATCTTGTGCCTCGTCTTGTCCTCTAGTAGTATTTTTTCTGGTGGGGTTGGCTTGGCTTTTTGGAGTGCTGCGGTTAAGACTTGGTCCGATTTTGCTTGGATATGTTGCGGAAAAGGCATGGAAAGAGGCGGGGACTATCAACGTGGGTGGAGAGTGAGCCAAAGTCAAAAAGGGCATCTTTTCGGTTCATATGTTTCTATTGTGTGTTGGAGGGAGGTGCAGGTGGATTTGTTCGGTTTCGCGCGAATGTGTGCCCTGTTTCTACTCCCACCAACTTGCTGGATCTTCTACGGTGCCAACAGCACGCACGCACGCATGCTTATATCTCTACTATATACTACTCCCTCCGTTTCAAAATATAAGTCTTTCTAAAAATTCTAATAGGTGACTATATACAAAGCAAAATGAGTGAATCTATATTTTAAAATATATCTATATATATCCGTATGTTGTAATCTATTTGAAATGTCTAAAAAGACTTATATTTCGGAACGGAGGGAGTATATACTACTTTAATTAAAAAGAACGTAAGGTTTCCATTTCATCTTATTTCCAACACCCTTCGTCCAACCTTCCTTGTATGATAATAAATCAACTTAATTTACTTATCTTGTAAACCAGTTCTATTTTAATTTACTTATCAAACTTCAGATCAAAATATAAAGTAATTCATGGGCAAAATTTAATGATCATTTATTTACACAATCACATTATTATAGACAGGTAAATCACAAGCCAACGCGGTAGAAGATTTATATTCCGTTGCAACGCACAAACATTGTTCTAGCACACACAAAAATATTGAAGACTTGTGGCGTGTTTTGGTAGCATCCACCTTTTTTGCCGTCTTGCATATGTGACCTAGTTGCGCCTGATGGAGTGGATACATGGTAAAAATCATGTTGTGCACATAGTTTGGTAGTTTGCATCCTCTTTAGCCTGGCTGCAACGAAACACATGCATAGTGTTTGTTTATGGGCTTGTTCTAGGCAACACATGTTCGGTTAGATGCAACAAATGTTGTCCGGTAACCTCCCTTCAGAGTTAGCACACCCACAACCACGACATAGATAAATAGGCAAACCACAAACCCTTAACTCAAGTTATAAACACACAGTTAAACACGTAACAGCTACGGCAAAGGCTGAGACAATCCACGCAAAAAGTCTTAGGTGCAGAGTGGACTTCCCAGGCATCCATGGTAAAGGCCTCGTCGTGCTTATTGCACATGGTCATCCACTTGACGCCCTCTTCGTCAAAGACAACCACCTTCAGGGTGTCGGGAGTCCCCAACTGGAAGGTGATTGATGACCCACAAGTATAGGGGATCAATCGTAGCCCTTTCGATAAATAAGAGTGTCGAACCCAACAAGGAGTAGAAGGAAATCACAAGCGCTTTTAAGCAAGGTATTTTCTGCAAGCACTGAAATTATCAGCAATAAATAGTTTGATATTGTAACAGGCAATAAGTAGTAATGGTAACAAAGGTGCAGCAAGGTAGCCCAATCCTTTTTTTAGGAAAGGACAGGCCGGAACGGTCTCTTAAAATAAGCAAAGCATTCTTGAGGACACACAGAAATTTCATCTAGTCACTTTCATCATGTTTGTTTGATTCGTGTTCGCTACTTTGATAATTTGATAGGTGGGTGGACCGGTGCTTAGGTGTTGTTCTTACTTGAGCAAGCCTCCCACTTATGATTAACCCCTCTCGCAAGCATCTGCAACTATGAAAGAATAATTAAGATAAATCTAACCATAGCATTAAGCATATGGATCCAAATCAGCCCCCTACGGAATAGCGCATAAACTAGGGTTTAAGCTTCTATCACTCTAGCAACCCATCATCTAATTACTACTCCACAATGCATTTCCTTAGGCCCAAAGATGGTTAAGTGTCATGTAGTCGATGTTCACATAACACCACTAAAGGAAACAACAACATACACATCATCAAAATACCGAACGAATACCAAATTCACATGATTACTTATGACAAGACTTCTCCCGTGTCCTCAAGAACAAAAGTAACCATTCACAAATCATATTCATGTTCAAGATCAGAGGGGTATGAAATAGCATCGAAGATCTGAACATTTAATCTTCCACCAAATAAACCAACTAGCATCAACTACAAGATGTAGTCAACACTACTAGCAATCCACAAGTACCAATATGAGATTTTGATACGAAGATTGTGTTGGGGATCGTAGCAGAAATTCAAAATTTTCTACGCATCACCAAGATCAATCTATGGAGTAATCTAGCAACGAGGGGAAGGAGAGTGCATCTACATACCCTTGTAGATCGCTAAGCGGAAGCGTTCAAGTGAACGGGGTTGATGGAGTCGTACTCGTCGTGATCCAAATCACCGATGATCCTAGTGCCGAACGGACGGCACCTCCGCGTTCAACACACATGCAGCCCGGTGACGTCTCCCATGCCTTGATCCAGCAAGGAGAGAGGGAGAGGTTGGGGAAGACTCTGTCCAGCAGCAGCACGACGGCGTGGTGGTGGTGGAGGAGCGTGGTACTCCAGCAGGGCTTCGCCAAGCACCGCAAGAGACGAGGAGGGAGAGGGGTAGGGCTGCGCCAAGAAGGAGATGTTCTCGTGTGTATGGCAGCGCAAAACCCCACTATATATAGGGGAAAGGGAGGGGCTGCGCCCCCACCTAGGTTTCCACCCCTAGGGGTGGCGGCCAGCCCTAGATCCCATCTAGGGGGGCGGCTAAGGGGGGAGAGAGGGGGGCGCACCACTAGGTGGGCCTTAGGCCCATCTGAGCCTAGGGTTTCCCCCTTTTCCCTTCTCTCTTCGCCTTGGGCCCTGGTGGGGGGGGGCGCACCAGCCCACCTGGGGCTGGTCCCCTCTCACACTTGGCCCACGCAGCCCTCTGGGGCAGGTAGCCCCACCTGGTGGACCCCCGGGACCCTCCCGGTGGTCCCGGTACGTTACCGATAGCACCCGAAACTTTTCCGGTGACCAAAACAGGACTTCCCATATATAAATCTTTACCTCCGGACCATTCCGGAACTCCTCGTGATGTCCGAGATCTCATCCGGGACTCCAAAAAACATTCGGTAACCACGTATATCTATTCCCTATAACCCTAGCGTCATCGAACCTTAAGTGTGTAGACCCTACGGGTTCGGGAACCATGCAGACATGACCGAGACACCTCTCCGGCCAATAACCAACAGCGGGATCTGGATACCCATGTTGGCTCCCACATGTTCCACGATGATCTCATCGGATGAACCACGATGTCAAGGATTCAATCAATCCCGTATTCAATTCCCTTTGTCTAGCGGTATTGTACTTGCCCGAGATTCGATCGTCGGTATCCGATACCTTGTTCAATCTCGTTACCGGCAAGTCTCTTTACACGTTCCGTAACACATCATCCCATGATCAACTCCTTGGTCACATTGCGCATATGATGATGTCCTACCGAGTGGGCCCAGAGATACCTCTCCGTCACACGGAGTGATAAATCCCAGTCTTGAGTCGTGCCAACCCAACAGACACTTTCGGAGATACCCGTAGTGTACCTTTATAGCCACCCAGTTACGTTGTGACGTTTGGCACACCCAAAGCATTCCTACGGTATCCGGGAGTTGCACAATCTCATGGTCTAAGGAAATGATACTTGACATTAGAAAAGCTTTAGCATACGAACTACACGATCTTTGTGCTAGGCTTAGGATTGGGTCTTGTCCATCACATGATTCTCCTAATGATGTGATCCCGTTATCAACGACATCCAATGTCCATGGTCAGGAAACCGTAACCATCAATTGATCAACGAGCTAGTCAACTAGAGGCTTACTAGGGACATGGTGTTGTCTATGTATCCACACATGTATCTGAGTTTCCTATCAATACAATTATAGCATGGATAATAAACGATTATCATGAACAAGGAAATAACCAATTTATTATTGCCTCTAGGGCATATTTCCAATAGTCTCCCACTTGCACTAGAGTCAATAATCTAGTTCACATCGCCATGTGATTAACATTCACAGGTCACATCGCCATGTGACCAACATCCAAAGAGTTTACTAGAGTTCAATAATCTAGTTCACATCACTATGTGATTAACACTCAATGAGTTCTGGGTTTGATCATGTTACTTGTGAGAGAGGTTGTAGTCTACGGGTCTGTCACATTCAGATCCGTATGTACTTTGCAAATCTCTACGCTATATTTGGAGCCATTTCAAATAACGGTTCTACTTGGAGCTATTCTAAATTGTTGCTCCATTATACGTATCCGGTATCTCTACTCAGAGCTATCCGGATAGGTGTTAAGCTTGCATCGACGTAACTCTTTACGTCGAACTCTTTATCACCTCCATAACCGAGAAACATATCCTTATTCCTCTAAGGATAATTTTGACCGCTATCTGGTGATCTACTCCTAGATCACCTTTGTACCCTCTTGCCAGACATGTGGCAAGGCACACATTAGGTGCGGTACTCAGCATGGCATACCATATAGAGCCTATGACAAAAGCATAGGGGACGACCTTCGTCCTTCCTCTTTCTTCTGCCGTGGTCGAGCTTTAAGTCTTAACTTCATACCTTACAACTCAGGCAAGAACTCCTTCTTTGGCTGATCCATCTTGAACACCTTCAAGATCATGTCAAGGTATGTGCTCATTTAAAAGTACCATTAAGCATTTTTTATCTATCCTTATAGATCTTGATGCTCAATGTTCAAGTAGCTTAATCCAGGTTTTCCATTGAAAAACACCTTTCAAATAACCCTATATGCTTTCCAGAAATTCTACATCATTTCGGATCAACAATATGTCATCCACATATACTTATCAGAAATGTTGTAGTGCTCCCACTCACTTTATTGTAAATACAAGTTTCTAACAAACTTTGTATAAACCCATAAACTTTGATTACTCCATCAAAGTATATATTCCGACTCCAAGATGCTTGTTCTAGTCCATGGAAGGATCGCTGGAGCTAGCATACCTTTTAGCATCCTTAGGATCGACAAAACCTTTCTGATTGTATCACATACAACCTTTCCTTACGAAAACTGGTAAGGAAACTTGTTTTGACATCCATCTGCCAGATTTCATAAATGCAGCTTATGCTAACATGATTCTGACGGACTTAAGCATCGCTACGGGTGAGAAAATCTCATCGTAGTCAACTGCTTGAACTTGTGAAAAACTCTTCGCCACAATTCGAGCTTCATAGACGATGACATTACCGTCCACGTCCGTCTTCTTCTTAAAATCCACATGTACCTAACAGCCTTACGACCATCAAGTAGTTCTTCCAAAGTCTACACTTTGTTTTCATACATGGATCCTCTCTCAGATTTTATGGCCTCGAGCCAATTTTCGGAATCCGGGCCCACCATCGCTTCTCCATAGCCCATAGGTTCATCGTTGTCCAACAACGTGACCTTTAAGACAGGGTTACCACTTAGAAGTTGTACACACCCTTGTCAACCCATGAGGTTCGATAGTAACTTGATCTGAAGCTCCATGATCATCATCATTAGCTTTCTCTTCAACTGAGGCAGGTGCCACAGAAACATTTTTCCTGTGCTGCGCTACTCTCTGGTTGAAGTAAAGGTTCAACAACCTTATCAAGTTCTATCTTCCTCCCACTAAATTCTTTCGAGAGAAACTTTTCCTCGAGAAAGGATCCGATTCGAGAAACAATCCCTATTGCTTTCGGATCTGAGACAGGAGGTATACCCAACAGTTTTGGGTGTCCTATGAAGATGCATTTATCCGCTTTGGGTTCGAGCTTATCAGCCTGAATCTTTTTCACGTAAGCGTCGCAGCCCCAAACTTTTAAGAAATGACAGCTTAGGTTTCTCTAAACCATAGTTCATACGGTGTCATCTCATCGGAATTACGTGGTGCCCTATTTAAAGTGAATGTGGTTGTCTCTAATGCCTAACCCATAAACTATCGTGGTAATTCGATAAGAGACATCATGGTATGCATCATATCCAATAGGGTGCAGTTATGATGTTCGGACACACCATCACACTATGGTGTTCCAGGCTGTATTAGTTGTGAAACAATTTCCACAATGTCTTAATTCTGTGCCAAACTCGTAATTCATATATTCATCTCTATGATCATATCATAGATATTTTATCCTCTTGTCACGATGATCTTCAACTTCACCCTGAAATTACTTGAACCTTTCAATAATTCAGACTCGTGATTCATCAAGTAAATATACTCAGCATCTGCTCAAATCATCTATGAAGTAAGAATATACGATATCCACTACATGCCTCAGCACTCATTGGACTGCACACATCAAGATGTATTACTTCCAACAAGTTGCTTTCTTGTTCCATCTTACTGAAAACGAGGCCTTTCAGTCATCTTGCTCATGTGGTATGATTTGCATGTCTCAAGTGATTCAAAATCAAGCGAGTCCAAAGATCCATCAACATGGAGCTTCTTCATGAGTTTTATACCATTGTGACTAAAATTGCAGTGCCACAAGTATGTGGTACTATCATTACTATCTTATATCTTCTGGCATGAACATGTGTATCACTATGATCGGGATTCAATAAACCATTCATTTTAGGTGTAAGACCATTGAAGGTATTATTCAAATAAACAGAGTAACCATTATTCTCCTTAAATGAATAACCACATTGCGATGAACATAATCTAATCATGTCCATGCTCAACGCAAACACCAAATAACAATTATTTAGGTTTAACACCAACCCCGATGGTAGATGGAACGTGCGATGTTTGATCACATCAACCTTGGAAACTCTTCCAACACCTATCGTCGTCTCACCTTTGGCTAGTCTCCGTTTATTCTATAGCCATTTATTTCGAGTTACTAACACTTAGCAACCGAACCGGTATCTAATACCCTGCTGCTACTAGGAGCACTAGTAAAGTACACATTTAATATATGTCCAATACATACTTCTGTCAAGCTTGTCAGCCTTCTCATCTACCAAGTATCTAGGGTGGTTCTGCTTCAGTGACCGTTCCCCTTATTACAGAAGCACTTAGTCTCGGGCTTGGGTTCAACTTTGGGTTTCTTCACTAGAGCAACAACTGATTTGTTGTTTCATGAAGTATCCCTTTCTTGCCCTTGCCCTTCTTGAAACTAGTGGTTTTACTAACCATCAACAATTGATGCTCCCTTTTGATTTCTACTTTTGCGGTGTCGCGAATAGCTCAAGGATCATATCTATCCCTGATATGTTATAGTTCATCACAAAGCTTCAGTAGCTTGGTGACAGTGACTTTGGAGAACCATCACTATCTCATCTGGAAGATTAACTCCCACTCGATTCAAGCGATTGTTGTACTCATACAATCTGAGCACATGCTCAATGGTTGAGCTTTTCTCCTTATTTTGCAAGCTTAAGAAACTTGTCAAAGGTCTCATACCTCTTGACGTGGGCACTAGCCTGAAATCCCAATTTCAGTCCTTGGAACATCTCATATGTTCTGTGATGTTTCAAAAATATCTTTGGTGCCTCAATTCTAAACCATTTAGCATTACACACTGAACTATCATGTAGTCATCAAAATGTGTATGTCAGATGTTCGCAACATCCACAACCGACATTCGCGGGTCAGCTCACTGAGCAGTGCATTAAGGACATAATCCTTCTGCGCAGCAATGAGGACAATCCTCTGTTTACGGATCCAGTCCGCATAATTGCTACTATCAACTTTCAACTAAATTTTCTCTAGGAACATATCTAAAACAGTAGAACTAAAGCGTGAGCTACGACATAATTTGCAAAGTCCTTTTGACTATGTTCATGATAATTGAGTTCATCATGAACTCCCACTCAGATAGACATCCCTCTAGTCATCTAAGTGATACATGATCCGAATCGACTAGGCCGTGTCCGATCATCACGTGAGACGTACTAGTCATCATCGGTGAACATCTCATGTTGATCGCATCTTCTATACGACTCATGTTCGACCTTTCGGTCCTCCGTGTTCCGAGGCCATGTTTGTACATGCTAGGCTCATCAAGTTAACCTAAGTGTTTCGCATGTGTTCCGAGGCTATGTCTGTACATGCTAGGCTCGTCAACACCCGTTGTATTTGAACGTAAGAATCTATCACACCCGATCATCACCTGGTGCTTCGAAACGACAAACCTTCGCAACGGTGCACAGTTAGGGAGAATACTTTTCTTGAAATTTTAGTGAGGGACCATCTTATTTAAGCTACCGTCGTTCTAAGCAAATAAGATGTAAAAACATGATAAACATCACATGCAATCAAATAGTGACATGATATGGCCATCATCACTTTGCTCCTTTTGATCTCCATCTTCGGGGCTACATGATCATCATCGTCACCGGCATGACACCATGATCTCCATCATCATGATATCCATCATCGTGTCTTCATGAAGTTGTCTCGCCAACTATTACTTCTACTACTACAGCTAACGGTTAGCAATAAAGTAAAGTAATTACATGACGTTTATGTTGACACGCAGGTCATAAATAAATTAAGACAACTCCTATGGCTCCTGCCGGTTGTCATACTCATCGACATGCAAGTCGTGATTCCTATTACAAGAACATGATCATCTCATACATCACATATATCATTCATCACATCCTTTGGCCACGTCACATCACAAAACACTTGCTGCAAAAACAAGTTAGACATCCTCTAATTGTTGTTGCAAGTTTTTTACGTGGCTGCTATAGGTTGCTAGCAAGAACGTTTCTTACCTACGCCAAAACCACAACATGAATTGCCAATTTCTATTTACCCTTCATAAGGACCCTGTTCATCGAATCTGATCCGACTAAAGTGGGAGAGACAGACACCCGCCAGCCACCTTATGCAACTAGTGCATGTCAGTCGGTGGAACCGGTCTCACGTAAGCGTCCGTGTAAGGTTGGTCCGGGCCGCTTCATCCCACAATGCCGCCGAATCAAGATAAGACTAGTAACGGCAAGTAAATTGACAAAATCGACGCCCATAACTACTTTGTGTTCTACTCGTGCATAGAAACTACGCATAGACCTAGCTCATGATGCCACTGTTGGGGATCGTAGCAGAAATTCAAAATTTTCTACGCATCACCAAGATCAATCTATGGAGTAATCTAGCAACGAGGGGAAGGAGAGTGCATCTACATACCCTTGTAGATCGCTAAGCGGAAGCGTTCAAGTGAACAGGGTTGATGGAGTCGTACTCGCCGTGATCCAAATCACCGATGATCCTAGTGCCGAACGGACGGCACCTCCGCGTTCAACACACATGCAGCCCGGTGACGTCTCCCATGCCTTGATCCAGCAAGGAGAGAGGGAGAGGTTGGGGAAGACTCCGTCCAGCAGTAGCACGACGGCGTGGTGGTGGTGGAGGAGCGTGGTACTCTAGCAGGGCTTCGCCAAGCACCGCAAGACGACGATGAGGGAGAGGGGTAGGGCTGCGCCAAGAAGGAGATGTTCTCGTGTGTATGGCAGCCCAAAACCCCACTATATATAGGGGAAAGGGAGGGGCTGCGCCCCACCTAGGTTTCCACCCCTAGGGGTGGCGGCCAGCCCTAGATCCCATCTAGGGGGGCGGCCAAGGGGGGAGAGAGGGGGGGCGCACCACTAGGTGGGCCTTAGGCCCATCTGAGCCTAGGGTTTCCCCCTTTTCCCTTCTCTCTTCGCCTTGGGCCTTGGTGGTGGGGGGGGGGGGCGCACAAGCCCACCTGGGGCTGGTCCCCTCTCACACTTGGCCCACACAACCCTCTGGGGCAGGTAGCCCCACCTGGTGGACCCCCGGGACCCTCCCGGTGGTCCCGGTACGTTACCGATAGCACCCAAAACTTTTCCGGTGACCAAAACAGGACTTCCCATATATAAATCGTTACCTTCGGACCATTCCGGAACTCCTCGTGATGTCCAGGATCTCATCCGGGACTCCGAACAACATTCGGTAACCACGTATATCTATTCCCTATAACCCTAGCATCATCGAACCTTAAGTGTGTAGACCCTACGGGTTCGGGAACCATGCAGACATGACCGAGACACCTCTCCGCCCAATAACCAACAGCGGGATCTGGATACCCATGTTGGCTCCCACATGTTCCATGATGATCTCATCGGATGAACCACGATGTCGAGGATTCAATCAATCCAGTATTCAATTCCCTTTGTCTAGCGGTATTGTACTTGCCCGAGATTCGATCGTCGGTATCCGATACCTTGTTCAATCTCGTTACCGACAAATCTCTTTACTCGTTCCGTAACACATCATCCCATGATCAACTCCTTGGTCACATTGCGCATATGATGATATCCTACCGAGTGGGCCCAGAGATACCTCTCCGTCACACGGAGTGACAAATCCCAGTCTCGATTCGTGCCAACCCAACAGACACTTTCAGAGATACCCGTAGTGTACCTTTATAGCCACCCAGTTATGTTGTGACGTTTGGCACACCCAAAGCATTCCTACGGTATCCAGGAGTTGCACAATCTCATGGTCTAAGGAAATGATACTTGACATTAGAAAAGCTTTAGCATACGAACTACACGATCTTTGTGCTAGGCTTAGGATTGGGTCTTGTCCATCACATGATTCTCCTAATGATGTGATCCCATTATCAACGACATCCAATGTCCATGGTCAGGAAACCGTAACCATCAATTGATCAACGAGCTAGTCAACTAGAGGCTTACTAGGGACATGGTGTTGTCTATGTATCCACACATGTATCTGAGTTTCCTATCAATACAATTATAGCATGGATAATAAACGATTATCATGAACAAGGAAATAACCAATTTATTATTGCCTCTAGGGCATATTGCCAACAGATTGAATACAAGAGATGAACTAGGGTTTGAGATGAGATGGTGCTGCTGAAGATGTTGATGAAAATTGGTCCTCCCACGATGAGAGGGTTGTTGGTGATGACGATGGCTTCGATATCCAAAAGTGCTCATGTCCAGGTTCTGCCTCAATACGGCGGTGCTTCATCCCGAAAGTCCTCTCCTTATTTTTCCTAGCGCAAATGGGCTTATATACCAGAATATGGGCACCGGAGGCTGGCCAGGGGTGTAACATCCCAAATTTTCAATTTGGAACGTTATACACTAGATCATCATGCATATCATATTTTCATGCATTTTGGTTGATCCTAGAAATTTCACGCAACTCAAGGACCCACGGAGAGAGTTGGAGATTTCGTTATTTTCATATTTGAGTTCTCTCAAATGTTGGAAAAGAGGATCATTTGATTTATATATTTCATCTTCAAATATTTTCCTATATCAAAAATGAGAGAGGGAATAATATGACTTTCCCAAAATTTAGGAAAATGAAGATCTAATGGATAAATCAAATTTTGTTTTCCGGTGTTTATTCGCATTTTATTTGGATAGGGAAAAAGCGCGTTTTCGAAAATTGCATTTTAGGCCCGGAGAAAAGTTCATTTTGTTCGGCTCATTTTTAGGAGTCGGGGAAAATTTACTTTAGATTTTTCGGAGCCCGTTTAGTTTTCTTTTCTTTTGTTTTTCTGCGCGCGTAACCGTTTAAAAAAAAGAGGAACTCCCGCAGGCCAGCCGGGCCAAAGGCCCAGCCAGCCGCCGCCCCCACCAGCGCTGCGCGCCAGGTGCCAGGCGCCAGCCGCCGCCTCTCCTCGCTCAAGCCGAGTCCTAAAAGGACTCTGGCCGGTTAGCCCCTCCCCTTTCCTTTGTTTCGTTTTCCTATTCCTACTCTATTTCTTGTCCCCTACCCCAAGTAATCACTCCCCTCTCCTATATAAATACACCCCAACCCCCCCCTCTCCTCACACCAAAACCCAAGCCCCTCTCTCCTCCTAAGCCGCAGCAAGCAGCAGCGCGCAGCCCCAAGCCGCCGCCGCCTTAGCCCGCTCCCACACCCGTCCCGCGCCTAAGCCGTCGCCGCCGGAGCCCCTCGCCGGAGGTTGCCCCGCGTCTCTTTTCCTTGGATCATTTTCTTCTAATCGTTCCGATTCTTTCTTCTCTTCTGATTCATTTTCTAGATCGGTTTTTCGTTTCGGTTTTCTTCCGAAACCCTAGATCGGTTTTCCGTTTCCTTTTCGGTTTCTTTTCCGAAAACCCTAGATCGGTTTTCGTTCTTCTTTCGGACCGTTCGTCTCAACGAACGTGATCACCGGTTATCTCCGGTTTACGAACGTCCGTTCGTTTAACCGTTCTTCTCTTTTCTTTCTCGTTGGATTTATTCCGCGTCTTTTCCGCGATCGCGATCTCAGATCCGATCTTCGTTCTAGTCTTTCTTCTCGCTCGTTTATCGGAATCAGGTGATTCAAGCGCCTGGAGTTTCGTTTCGAAACCGCCGTTCCGTCTAATCAACTTGAACAAGTTTTTGCCCCGGTAAAATTTGACCTAGTTTCAACTTGCTAGAACCGAGTTGTTTTCTTCCGCTGTTTGTTTTCCGCTTCTTTGTTCGGTTTGTTCTTTCTTTGCAACCGGAGTTCTTAAGTTGAACTATCTGGTTCGTTCTTTTGTTCGAGTTTTACCTGTGCATTAGATGAGTACTTATTGTATGCTTGTTGTTTGTCTGCGATAGATCACCCGAATTGCGCGGCCTGTTACTTCGAAACCCTAGGTCTCGCGGATCATCAGCAAGGCAAGTAACACTTTGATCATACCTTTTCTACAACCCATGTTTTATTGCATTAGATCAATCCTCACACATTGCATGATTAGGATCTAATTAAATTGTGGGTTGGGAAGTAGATGAGGTAGTACCTATTACCTGTATTATTATGAAACACTTGGGAGTTACTTCTACGTTTGCTTATTATGCCATGCTATGCTAGTAGACGTGGATTGGGTGAGTGATATCCATGACAGATGTGAGTATTGTTAATTAATGGTTTATCTAAGGTGGCAACTTAAACACACATCTGGGTGGATTGAGGCACCTGATGTCTATCAGGACTTGCCTGTTTTTTTTGGACCGCCACCCAGGCTCAAAGGGATCATAAGATAATTCATGCTAGAAACTTCCGTGTGCAGCCACATGCTACTATGGGCTCTGGCATAGTTGACTAAGTTGTGCGAACTCTTACGGGGTGGACTAGCAGATGTAGGGGTTGTAGGTGGTACGGTCTACCCCACATGTAAGGTGCTAGCGCTTCTGAAAGACTATGTCTCGATCATCCGTCTTCTCAAACACCATGTAGTGCGAGAAAACAAACGGAGGCGATCGAGTCATGTGGGGAAAAGTGCGCAAACCTCTGCAGAGTGTACAAACTAATCATGATTAGCCGTGTCCCCGGTTATGGACGACTTGAGTATCTAGTACTTGAATATCATGTGAATCTCAACATGTTACTTCTAATTAATATTGTTGGGTTTTAATTGTTACTTAATTGGGATTGAGAATGCTGTCAACCATTCTCAATGTTTCACAACCACCATGATAGTTAATTAAATTTATTCCTTTGCAGTAGGGAAAAACTGGCTTTACGCAAAACTGTAACCATAGAGCTTTCCACCAGCCATATATGCATGTAGTATAGCTGTTTCATTCCATTACTCTCTATGTGTTACATTGCCAGCATATTCCATGTGTGACCCGTTTTCGGGCTGCAACTTCTCATGTTGCAGACTTTTCAGACGACGAGTAAGGTGTTTTTAGGTCGTGGTTCTATACTCAGTGATGCCGCTGGAGTTGATGGACCCATTTATCTTCCGAGTCTTCCGCTTTTATCATCACTAGAGGGCCTTAAGCCATATTTATTGTAATAAGTTCTATTTTGAGACAATGATGTAATAAGTGTGTGATTGCCACTCTGCTATAAATCCTTCGATGTACTGTGTGGTGTCAGCATTACTGATCCAGGGATGACACTTAAGCACAGAGACTTGATCCATTCGGGTCGGGTCGCTACAAGATGGTATCAGAGCACATGTTGACTGTAGGACGTGACCCTAGAAACTGGCAAGCCCATAGAATAGATTTTTCTCTACAACTTTCCCTTTCAAAAAGACCTTTTATCTCTCTTCTCCTCTGAGCTTATTCAAATATTCCCTTTTAGTGAGACTATACCCTTTTCCCCTTTTGACCACACGAAGATTCGACTGATGAGACCACTCCAAGAAGTACAAGATATCGGACAACTAAGACCACTTCGGAATGAAGAGGATTTTACCATACATTATGATAATGGAAACTACAGCTGTTGAAGACTCTGAAGACTAGGAGAATTGGAGGCTCTATAGAATTTCCAGATTTGTATGACCTAGGAAGGTACCCTTATGGAACATGACAGATTATGGAAGTTGTCAATACCCGAGATCAAGGTGTATCAGAGAAAGACTGAAACAAGGAGTATGAGAACTCGAAGTTTTGTCAAAGAAACCCTAAGGCAGGAGATATCAACTGGCAAGATAGCTCATGGCAATGACAAGGGCATAAACACGGTTATCCGTGATGTCATCACCATTGATACTGTGGTCACCGAGCTGAGCTAAGCATGCATATGCATGGAAGGATTAAATGGTAGAAGGCTGATGGAGCACCTATCAGCAAGATGAAGTTTTAACCTTAGCCGGTGTATCACCAAGATCTGGAGTAGTACATCAAGAAGTTTAAAATGGAGCTCCAGGAAGTCGTATTAGACAAGGAAGTATTTCATGAGGAACTCAGGACCAGAAGTTGAAAGCAGCCAAGCTAGAGAAGTAAAACCTTGAGATACAGGAGATTCGTCAGGAACTGAAGGACAGTAGGACCATGGTTCATGTGAAGGATGTTGAAACCAGAAGTTTGGAATGCAACTCCAGAAATATTGAAGGACATCGTGAGAGACTTCACGTCAATAGAGATGATCTGGCAAAAGAGCTGGAGAAGGACAAGCATGATCGGAAGAAGCCATTGGAGGCTTGAACAAAACTGGAAGAGTTTGGCGATGTTGGCCTTTAGAAGACCAAACCCTGTTATATACCTACGTTAGATGCGACGTTTGTGAGCTGTCATTTGTTTGATGTTTTTCGACAGCCACAACAAAAATCTGTCTTTTCAAAACTTTTGTTTGCATTGTGTGCATCCCTCTTGATCTCTCTATACTCACCCCAAAACCCATGGACCCAATAGAGGATGAATGGAGATGAGCTTGTATTTTCGGGACCGATGAGTCAATTGGAGACAGACCGATGGATTCAGAACATGGAGGATCATATGGAGAACAACCCTATAGTTGGAAATGATATGACCCAGCATGCTCTTCAGTGATTTGAAGGAGGTGCTGCTACTTGGTGGAGGATGTACCAAACCATAAATGGATGGCAAGGAGTAACCACTTGGAAAGAATTTAAGTTGACTTTGCTAAAGTCTCAGCTTGTGTCCCAGAAGTTGAAGCCTTATGGAAAGGATACGAAGAAACCTTGTGCATGCAAGCTTTGTGGAGAAATAGGACACACCCATAAAGAACACAAGGATGAATGCCCTAATTGTGAAGAAAGTCACCCAGTTGAAGAATGCCCAACTAGGCAGATTACTTGTTTCTTATGTGAAGATACTACCCACTATCCTGCTCAGTGTCACATTTACCCCATGGTACAACGAACCATCTAGCAGAAGAAAGAAGCAATGAAAGGAGCCCCTATGGAAAGTTTAGAAGAACCTGTGATGAAGGAAGAGGTGGAGGACACGCCCAAAGAAGAACCAATTAAACCCTGCACCGAGTCATGCTATTCATGTGGAGAAGAAGGACACATCTCCCAAAATTGTTTGAATGGGAATCTAGTAGAATTCCCAACTGAGGAAGTAAAGTATGACCCACAGGAAATAGAAGCCCTGATTGGAATGGAAAAGTCCAGAAAGAGAAGCAGATTGGATTCCAGGAAGAACCTGAGTCGTATCACCTGTTACAGGTGCAAGGAGTCAGGGCACTACCTCAACAGTTGCCCAAAAAACCTCGAGACTTGTCGGAAGTAATATGTTTTCGTTGTAATGAAGCAAGGCACTTTGCCAGAGATTGTCCGAAGGAGAAGGAGACTTGTGATAAATAGTTGAGTTTATAACAGAAGAAATATAGTAGTAGTAGTGAGAACATTTTCCTTCAGATTGAGGTGTTGAGTTGAGGCATGTAATGGAAAAACAGGAGGACTTGTATATCATTGGGAACACATCAGACAAAACTCATGTATTCATTTTTGTCCGAATCCACTCAGTGGAGTATGCTTATCTTTTCCAGGGGTCAACGGTTCTTACAGGGTACTACCACCCTTAAAATGCTCAATATTTATAGACCATATTTCTCATATCCTCAAATGGTCAAAATCCTTCTTCATAGAGTAACAACTCATAAAATCCATATCAGTACCAACGACTGCTAACTTTATTGATTCTCAAATTATTACAATCTCCTGTTTTTCCATTACATGCCTCAACTCAACACCTCAATATAAAGGAAAATGTTCTCACTACTACGACTATATTTCTTCTGTTACAAACTCAACTACTTATCACAAGTCTCCTTCTCCTTCGGACAATCTCTGGCAAAGTGCCCTGCTTTATTAAAACATATTACTTCTGACAAGTATCGAGGTTTCCTTGTGTTATTGATAGCCTCCGGTGTAGTGTCCTCTGCCTTGTTTTGGGCAATCATTGAAGTGGTGTCCTGAATTTTTGCACCTGTGTGATATGACTCAGTGTTTGTTTTGCTTGGTATTGTTGGGTTGTTGTGTGGTTGGTGTGGTGGCGTATGGGTGTTGGATATTATCTTGGGTTGTACTGGGTATTTATGTTTTGGGTTTGTGTTTTTGTTATGTTGTTGTATGGGTGGTGATTTGGTTTTTGGTGGTGTTCTGTTTGGTGTGGCTGGGTTGTGTGTGGTTTGGGTGTGTGTTGGTGTTTTGTTGTGTGGTAGTTATGGGGTGTCGTTTTAGTTGGTGGGTTGTGTATGGATGAGGTGTCGACGAATTCAATGCTTGTCTTGCATTCTAACTGGTTAGTTGGCATTCTTATTGCGCTCTTTGTGCTTGTAAGTGCGCAACTTTGCTTCAGATGAATGCCCATAGTACCCGCTTGACGTTTGCTTCACCACTCAGAATCAGATGAGGCACAGCAGTAGTTGTCAAGCGAGCAATGTATTCAATTACGTGGTGTTTCACAGAGAGAGTACCACAATCCTCTGATTTGAAGACCAACATACAATGATCGTATCGTCCCAGAATAATGTCACATTGCCTGATGATCTCACTTAGACTTGGTGTCGTACACTCGATTCACCTGTGTTGCCGCGATCCTGCCCTTAAGGGTCTATAAAATCGAGCTGTCCTACGCTCCGGTGCGTGTTCCGCGAATACATTCTACCATACCAATCAAAACTCTGACGCACCTATTAATCATACTCGTATATAATCCTATAAACTGGTTTTGGGTGGAGCGCAAATATGGGGTCCGTAGATTGAGAAAGAATGTCGCTTCACACCTACAGTCTCTATCCCACTCCTTATGGTGCTCCCGACTATCAAAAATCGAGATCAGCGAGCGATTCCAAACACTAAGATGATATCTGCCTAAGAATTCACACTAAATAAAGCAAAGATCTCGCAAGTCATGGTATCTTGGCTTATTTTTGATCGAAATTCTTTTACTCTATTGTCGTCAGACCTCTGCATATTTGGGTGTGATTCTTGTTGGTTTGATTCAGGTGTGTGTTAGTTTATACATAATCTCCAGCTAGTTCTTCTTGCCGCAGGCGCTTGATACCAAGACCTATGGCATTGGCCCTTGTGATTGACCTCAGCCCTTTGCAGTCTTGCATACCGAACTTCTCAGGACAATCTTTGAGATAACTTCTCTTATATATGAAATAGATGCCCTATCTTGTTGTCATTGAAGACCAAGGAAGCCAGAACTTCAGCTCCCCCATCATGGACATCTGATATTGCTCTTGCATCATATATCCAAACTCTTCACTATACTTCTGATTGGTGCAGCTGAAGATAATGTCATCCACATATATTTGGCACACAAACAGTTCACCATCGTATGTCTTCGTGAAAAGAGTGGGATCCAGGGAACCAGGTATGAAGCCTTTGCTCTTCAGAAAGTACTTGAGTGTATCATACCAGGCCCTAGGGGCTTGTTTGAGGCCATACAGTGCCTTGTTGAGCTTGTATACCATATCAGGATGTTTTGGATTTTCAAAGCCAGGTGCAACATACACTTCTTCTTCAATCTTGCCATTGAGAAAGGCACTTTTCACATCCATTTGATATAGAAGTATGTTATGATGATTTGCATAGGCCAGCAGTATGCGTATGGCTTCAAGCCTAGCCACAGGAGCAAATGTTTCATCGAAGTCAATGCCCTCCACTTGAGTATATCCTTGAGCAACGAGACGAGCTTTGTTTCTGACAACTTGACCATGCTCATCTTGCTTGTTGCGGTATATCCATTTGGTGCCTATTATGGTGTTTGGTTGTGTTGTGTGGTTTGTTCTGTGGGTTGTTTGATTGTTGGTGGGGGTGTTTGTTGGTTGTTGTTTTGTGTTGAGGCTTATGTGTGTGGTTTGTGTTGCGTGGTTGGTATTAGTTTGTTGTTGTTGGTGTTAGGGGTGGAGGTGGGTCCTGTATGGGTGTTGTGTGTGGGTGTGTATTGGTGGTTTGGTTGTGTTTGGTCTGTGTGATGTTGTTGTTGGGTGGTTGGGTTGCGGTGTTGTTGGTTCTGTTGCGTGTGTAGTTGTTATTGGTGAATTGGTGTTTGTGTGGGGTATGTCGTTGTTGTGGTGCCTGGGTGGGTGTAGTAGGGTTGTGATTGTTTTGTTGTGTTTTTGTGGTGGTGTTGGTTGAGCGGGTGTCTTTTAGTTTGGTTGGTCTTTGTGGTGTGTTATGAGGTTTTGGTGGGGTTTGTTTATTTTTGTCGTGTCTTTGTATGTGTTTGTTGGTGGGTTGGTGTGTTTGGTTGTGCCTCAGGGAGGGAGTTGTTCTGTTCCGGGAGCTGAGGGTATGTACCAGTAGCTATGTGTTTGATCTCTCTCTCTCTCTCGTGTTCTTGATTTGGCATGATCTTGATGTATCGCGAGCTTTGCTATTATAGTTGGATCTTATGTTTCTCCTCCCCCTCTACTCTCTTGTAATGGATTGAGTTTTTCCCTTTGAAGTTATCTTATCGGATTGAGTCTTTAAAGATTTGAGAACACTTGATGTATGTATTGACGTGCGTATCTATGGTGACAATGGGATATCACGTGATTCACTTGATGTATGTTTTGGTGACCAACTTGCGGGTTCCGCCCATGAACCTATGCATAGGGGTTGGCACACATTTTCGTCGTGATTCTCCGGTAGAAACTTTGGGCACTCTTTGAGGTCCTTTGTGTTGGTTGAATAGATGAATCTGAGATTGTGTGATGCATATCGTATAATCATACCCACGGATACTTGAGGTGGCATTGGACTATCTAGGTGACATTAGGGTTTTGGTTGATTTGTGTCTTAAGGTGTTATTCTAGTACGAACTATAGGGCTGTTTGTGACACTTATAGGAATAGCCTAACGGATTGATTGGAAAGAATAACTTTGAGGTGGTTTCATACCCTACCATAATCTCTTCGTTTGTTCTCCACTATTAGTGACTTTGGAGTGACTCTTTGTTGCATGTTGAGGGATAGTTATGTGATCCAAGTATGATATTATTGTTGAGAGGACTTGCACTAGTGAAAGTATGAACCCTAGGCCTTGTTTCCTATCATTGCAATACCGTTTATGCTCACTTTTACCATTAGTTACCTTGCTGTTTTTATATTTTTAGATTACAAAAACTATTATCTACTATCCATATTGCACTTGTATCACCATCTCTTCGCCGAACTAGTGCACCTATACAATTTACCATTGTATTGGGTGTGTTGGGGACACAAGAGACTCTTTGTTATTTGGTTGCAGGGTTGCTTGAGAGAGACCATCTTCATCCTACACCTCCTACGGATTGATAAACCTTAGGTCATCCACTTGAGGGAAATTTGCTACTGTCCTACAAACCTCTGCACTTGGAAGCCCAACAACGTCTACAAGAAGAAGGTTGTGTAGTAGACATCAATTCGCGTGCATGTCCCACATGCAAGCATCCACGATACAAGCGCGGGAGAGAAAAGGACAAGTACAAATTGGATGACGAGATCAAGACAGGAATCCCGTTCAAGGTTGGTTGGTACTTGCCTTTAATTCCAAGGTTGAGGCGTTTGTTTGCAAACCCTAGAGAGGCAAAGAGGTTGCGGTGGCATCATGATGAGCGAATTGTGGATAGGTTTATGAGGCGCCCGAAAGATGGGGCTCAGTGGGAATTAATTGACGAAAAGTTTGAAAGATTTGCCAAGGATCCTAGAAGTATAAGGCTCGGGGAGTGTACTGACGGGATGAATCATTTTGGTGATATGAGCACCAATCACAGCACATGGTCGGTGCTTCTGTGCATATATAACCTATCTCCTTGGTTGTGTATGAAGAAAAAAATACATTATGATGTCAATGATTATCCAAGGCCCGAAGCAACCTAGAAATGACATCGACATTTACTTTCAGCTACCGGTAGAAGAACTGCTGACAGTGTGGATAGATGCGCCTGCTGTAAAATGTTATGATGCTTACAGAAAGGAGATTTTCGATCTACACGCGATGCTGGTGCACACCATTCAAGATATGCCGGCATTAGGCAACACATCGAGGCAGAAAACAAGGGGAGATGTAGGGTGTGTCACATGTTGAGGAACGTAGTATTTCAAAAAATTTCCCACGATCACGCAAGATCTGTCTAGGAGATGCATAACAACGAGAGGGGAGAGTGTGTCTATGTACCCTCGTAGACCGAAAGCAAAAGCGTTAAGTAACGCAGTTGATGTAGTTGAACGTCTTCGCGATCCAACTGATCAAGTACCGAACGCACAACACCTCCGTGATCTGCACACGTTCAACTCGGTGACGTTCCTCGAACTCTAGATCCAGCTGAGGCTGAGGGAGAGTGTCGTCATCATGACGGCGTGTTGACGGTGATGATGAAGTTACCGACGCAGGGCTTCGCCTAAGCACTACAATGATATGACCGAGGTGGAAATATGTGGAGGGGGGCACCGCACATGGCTAAGACAATAACTTGTATCTCTATGGGGTGCCCCTCCCCCGTATATAAAGGAGTGGAGGAGGGGGAGGGCCAGCCTCCTAGGGCGCGCCCCAAGGGGGGTTTCCTACTCCTCCTAGGAGTAGGTTTCCCCCTTTCCAGTCCAACTAGGAGGGGGAAGGAAGGGAAGAGGGGGGAGAAGGAAAGCCCCCCCCCCACAAACCCTACCCCAATTCGGATTGGGCCTAGGGGGGGCGCCACACCTGGCCGCCTCCTCCTCTCTTCCACTATGGCCCATTAAGGTCCATGAACCCCCCCCCCCCGGGGGGGGGGTCTGGTAACCCCCCGGTACTCCGGAAAATGCCCGAACTCACCCGAAACCTTTCCGGTGTCCAAACATATCCTTCCAATATATCAATCTTCATGTCTCGACCATTTCAAGACTCCTCATCATGTCCGTGATCACATCCGGGACTCCGAACTACCTTCGGTTCATCAAAACACATAAACTCATAATACCGATAGTCATCGAACGTTAATCGTGTGGACCCTACGGGTTCGAGAACTATGTAGACATGACCGAGACTCATCTCCGGTCAATAACCAATAGCGGAACCTGGATGCTCATATTGGTTCCTACATATTCTACGAAGATCTTTATCGATCAAACCGCATAACAACATACGTTGTTCCCTTATCGTCGGTATCATCATACCTAGTTCAATCTCGTTACCAGCAAGTCTCTTTACTTGTTCCATAGTGCATCAGCCCGTAACTAACTCATTAGTCACATTGCTTGCAAGGCTTATAGTGATGTGCATTACCGAGAGGGCCCAGAGACACCTCTCCGACAATCGGAGTGACAAATCCTAATCTTGATCTATGCCAACTCAACAAACACCATCGGAGACACCTCTAGAGCATCTTTATAATCACCTAGTTATGTTGTGACGTTTGATAGCACACTAAGTGTTCCTCCGGTATTCGAGAGTTGCATATTGTCATAGTCGTAGGAACATGTATAAGTCATGAAGAAAGCAATAGCAATAAACTTAACGATCAAAGTGCTAAGCTAACGGATGGGTCAAGTCAAGAACATCATTCTCTAATGATGTGATCCCGTTCATCAAATGACAACTCATGTCTATGGCTAGGAAACTTAACCATCTTTGATGAATGAGCTAGTCAAGTAGAGGCATACTAGTGACAATCTATTTGTCTATGTATTCACACATGTACTAAGTTTCCACTTAATACAACTCTAGCATGAATAATAAACATTCATCATGATATAAGTAAATATAAATAACAACTTTATTATTGCCTCTAGGGCATATTTCCTTCATCACATACATGGATAGGACAGCTAGCAGAAGACTTCCCAACTTGCGCAAAATAGTGTATTTG